>NC_041035.1:22109274-22291100 GCF_900634625.1 Parambassis ranga
ACACATGCAGCAGCAGAGTCTCAGTTGCTCAGTTTTCACTGTTGAATTACTGAGACCTTGTTGCTGTGCTCATGCTTTAATTTCTTGTAGTTCTAGAGTTTGTAAAACACAAACAGGATGATCAGGCCCACTGTCTGTCTCTGTAGATGACAGTATGTCTGGAGCGAGCGTCTCGGATGTCAATGACCGTCTCTCTGCTCTGGAGTTGCGTGTCCAGCAGCAGGAAGATGAGCTGACAGTGATGAAAGCGGCTCTTGCTGATGTTCTTCGTCGTCTTGCTGCATCTGAAGACTCGGCTGCATCTGCAATCAAGAAGCAGCACGGAGGGAAAGGTACCTCACGCTTATAAACTTCAGCCCATAAGTCAAATGTTTAGCGAAAGTCACAATCGGCTTAACAGGAGTGCGCTGCCCCCTGCAGGTGGAGCTGCGCTGCGTGAGGCCTACTCCATGTCCTGCATCGCCAATGGTGGCTCATCAGGACGCAAAAGAGACTCCACCTCTGTGACCAGGAAGGAGACGGTGTCCTCTGCCGCCAAGAGGTAAGAACTCTAAAACAAGTTAGACTGGTGGACAAATGAGTTCTGACCCTCTTTGTTCAGAACCAGGCACCATCAGCAGCCTGAGACTGTGTCAGTTAGTTTTACTGTGTGGAAATAAGGCCCAACCAGGAGAACCACTAGGACTATTAGAATGAATAGTACACATGACGCAGGAGATCCATAGAGCCAAGAAAACCAGTAGAACCAGTAGTTTGTGGTGTTTCATGGTCCTGGTTTTGTCCACAGTGGATCAGACAGGAAAAAGGAGGTCAGCAATCAGCGGTGTCAGATGGAGGAGATCCAGGAGCATGAAGAACCTCCTCACCCAAAGGACTCTTCCCTCTGTGCCTCCTCCCCTCTCCCTCCCCATCCTTCCCAGACCCCCCAGACCTCCCAGAGACCGAGCCAGTCTTCTGACAGCAGTAAAGGCCACACCCCTCCAAAAAGGTTCTAGTTTAAGTGTTGGCTGACTTCAGTGCTACTAACCCTGCCTCCGAGGACTCACAGCCCTGCTCTGCCCACACTTGAATCACCTGAACAGACACTCTGGATGAATGAATGATTAAAGGGAGCGATGCATGAGGGTCATGAAGAGCAGGACTGTGGCTCCTTGGAGGAGGTGACCTCCTAGACTCTTTTCAGACTCCTCCTCTGCTGCTGCTTTTTCAAATTCTCTATTCAGGCTGCCTTTGACTTAAGAAAACCACTAACAAGTTCTCCTCCAGCTTCTCCTGAGAACCTCCTTGGCTTCTGCAGATTTACCACCTGTAACTTCTCCTCCTGCAGACCTCCTCTTTAACTCCTCCACTTTGCTCCCTCCAGTCTGGAGCAGCCTGGGCTTTGACTTTGTGGCGTGTCCCAGCCCCCTAACCTCTCTGTGGTTTGTACCTTTGTTTTCTGGTGTGGAGGAACTTGCTGAGCTGCATTATGACAAATGCACAATTAACCTTTAAAAAGAAAGGCTGCATGGCTCTTTAACACGACAGAACGAGATGAAGCTCAGTGGCTCCTCTTCCTCTTGTTTGTTCAGAACTGCAGTGACACTGTGTGTGTGTGTTCGTGTTCAGGGGTGCCAGCATAAAGAGGTCCTCTGGAATGGAGCGTTCTCAGAGCAGCACCTGGGACACTTCAGATGAAAACAGGAATAAACTGGTGAAAGCTGCCTCCACCTCCAAACTGCTCGCTAAAGTCGTCAAGAACGCAGACAGGTACCGGTCCGTCTTCCGTTCATGTCTCCCTGTGGTAAAATGGCTTCTGCAACGTTAAAAGTGATTTCTTATCTTTCAGACACAAAGACCCAGTGATCAGCCAAGGTAAACGTCTTCATCATGAGTGTACCTCAGACATGGTCGCCTTCATTTTCATTGTGTAACAGCCAACAGAATGCCAGACCTTCATCAACAAGTTGAAGTCATTTATCATTGTAGTCTCTTCCATAGACTCTATATAAAAATGGACAAGGTGCCTCTGCCCTTTGGCCAAATCAGTCTTGAATGGACAGTACCAACATGTTAGAACCAGTCTGCCCTGTAGAGGTTCAGAGGTGAAGCTGCACTGGTGCTGTTCTGCCTGAACACCCACCTATCTAAGCACACCCGTCTCTTAACTTTGTGCAGCTTGACTGCTGCTTCCATCAGATCTTTCCTGTTATCCACATGGAGGTGGAGGGCTGTGTGGCCTGTACTGCAGCCAGCCGCCAAGAGGCGATCAAGATGTTTGGCTTCATTTTGGGGGGTGGCATGTCGTCCATCTCTACGTACAGTCTATGTTCTCTCCTGTGTTGCTTTTATTATTCTGTTGTTGCTTTGTGTTGTTGTTGTTTGTGTTGTTGTTGAGTGATGATGTCTCTGTTTCAAACCAGCAAAAATGTCGACCCGAGAGAAAAACAGCCAAGCTGGTAAGTTGTGATGGCTTTAAAGAGCTTGCTGGCTAATAGGCTAACATGCTAACAGCAGCTGAATGAGCTCTCTCTCTCTCTGCTTTCAGCCTCGCTCACCCACCTGCTATCTGTCCTTCAGACTGTTCAGGTGATCTCACCTGTCTGTGGCTCTGCCCCCTGACACCTTTTACCTCCATATAAGGCTGAGTAATGATCTGAGAAATTTGTTCAATCAGACTAATGCTTACGGAAGCTCTGCCCCCACCACAGTGTAACAATATGATGCTGGTGTTCAGATGCATCAGTAACATTATGGAGGTAAACAACAACAACATGTGTTTCTGTCTGACCTGCTTCACCTGCATGGCATCAGCTTCCCTCACCTGTTCCATCGTCCCCACCATCTCTAACCTGCCTTCTTGCAGCATGTTGTGTTCTGGTCCTTACTGTGTGACACAGACTGTGATGGACTGACTGTTGTCCTGTTCCAGACCTTTTTTCCTCCAGAGGATGACATGACCTGTTGTGATACGTTTGACTCTGTTGTTTCAGAGGGGAACCATATTAAGATGTTCATGCGTGGTCGGCCAATCACAATGTTCATTCCTTCAGATGTGGAGAACTATGAGGACGTTCGGACGGAACTTCCTTCAGACAGGCTCAAGCTGGAGTGGGTGTATCTTTCACTGTGCACAGAGGGAGCTGCTTAGACATCGGTTCTGGTTTTATTTAACAGTAGATGCTCAGATCTAAACATCAGAGAAATGTTTGGACCACCACCAGAATACAGCAGACGATCCCTTCACAGAGTAGCTTGATGTTTGATGTTCATCACTGACCCTCGGCTGGTCACCACCTAGGTACCATAGTACTTATCTACCGCAGTAGAAACCTCAGCATGCCTTTAGTAAGTCAACAGTAGAACCGGATTTTCCCGTCACTGAACGGACAGTAAAACCTGAGACAATCTCAGTGGCTCTGTGTCTGCTGTGCAGGTGTTTCCTTGACTTTGTGCAGGTATGGTTACCGGGGCAGAGACTGCAGAGCAAATGTCTACCTCCTGCCAACCGGGGAGATTGTTTACTTTGTGGCATCGGTCGTGGTTTTGTTTAACTACGAAGAGCGGACACAGAGACATTACCTTGGACACACCGACTGTGTCAAGTGGTGAGAAACAAAATCTCAAAATCTCCTGCTGCTCCCTGATTGGATGGTGTGTCATCATAGCTGAATCAATTATCGCTCTCTGTGTCTGTCAGTCTGGCCATCCATCCTGATAAGATCCGGATCGCTACAGGACAGATTGCGGGGGTGGACAAAGATGGACGGGTGCGAACAAACTTCATATCCAGATTTGTCCCTGCTTTGCTGAAGTGTGAAATACTGTAACTGTGTTAATGGCGCGGTCCCCCCTTCACAGGCGCTGCAGCCTCATGTTCGTATCTGGGACAGCGTCAGCCTGTCGACCTTGCAGATCATCGGTTTGGGAACATTCGAACGAGGTGTTGGTTCTCTGGCGTTCTCTAAAGCCGTGAGTATCACCCAGGTCCATCATAGACTATGCAAGTGGAGGGCTCAGGCGAGCATCATCTTATAAACTGAATGCGTCTGTCTAACAGGACTCTGGTCAGCACCTGAGTGTGATTGATGACTGTAACGATCACATGTTGACCGTTTGGGACTGGCAGAAGAAGTCAAAGATTGCTGAAATCAAGGCAAGTCGTTTTTTATTGATGGTTGTGCAGCTGAAGCAGGACTGATTGTAACTGGTTCCTTACTGGTGTGTGGTGTTTTTATAGACCACTAACGAGGTGGTTCTGGTTGTGGAGTTTCACCCCACTGACCCAAACACCATTGTCACCTGTGGAAAGTCTCACATCTTCTTCTGGACATGGACCGGGACCTCGCTGGCACGTAAACAGGGAATCTTTGGGGTAAGAGCTTTTGAATTTTGCACTTGGCAACACATTCAGAGTAAATATCTTAATTAAACAAATTAGTCTTAACATATAGAAGAGAATTTCACTTCATGCCTTCATGGCCACAAAGACTCAGGTCTGCCTCAGTGACTCGGATTAAAGCAGAACCCATCAGGACCTAACACAGCTGTGGAGGTTTGTGTAGAACCCATCAGGACCTAACACAGCTGTGGAGGTTTGTGTAGAACCCATCAGGACCTAACACAGCTGTGGAGGTTTGTGTAGAACCCATCAGGACCTAACAGCTGTGGAGGTTTGTGTAGAACCCATCAGGACCTAACAGCTGTGGAGGTTTGTGTAGAACCCATCAGGACCTAACACAGCTGTGGAGGTTTGTGTAGATTTTGGTCCTCGTCTGTAGTTCTGCTGTAACTTGTTCGTCTTGTATTTTCAGAAATATGAAAAGCCAAAGTTTGTCCAGTGTTTGGCCTTCCTGAGTACTGGAGATATTTTGACTGGAGATTCTGGAGGAGTCCTGCTGGTCTGGACCAGAAGCTCAGCTGAGACCCCCACTGGGAAGGGTCCTCGAGGTCAGGGCTGTGTTTCTGTGTGGATTCTAAGCTGTGACATCCAATTAACCCGATCAGAAGATCAAGCTAGACGTGCTGTGAAAATGACTTTTTGTATTTACACACAGCTTCTTTGAAACGCTTGTTTGACATCTGCAGTAAGTCATTAATCATGTTTGATCCTTAAAATGAGACTGTGTGTTCAGACAGGTTTACTCAGGGCAGTGTAGCACACTGACAAAGGGAGTGTGTGTTGGCTCAGTTACAGTAATGGTTTTTCTTCCATGCTGTTAAACTGGTTTTGTGAGGAGTGAAGCCAAGAAATAAAGATTTTCATACTGATCACACATTGAAAACATCAAGGGTCGGTGGTTAGGTAGCAGTCGGTAATGGGTGGATGGGGTAAAAGTAAAAGTGGAGACTGGACTTCTGGTCGCTCACGCAGGTTTAAATAAAGTTGATAGAAAACCTGAAAACACATGAAGTGTGATCTGCTTCCCCCTGGTGGCCTCTGCAGGAACTGTGGCATTAAAGCACATTTCACACACATTCACATTACACACAGGCTGTAAATGATTAGATAACCTTTGAGAGGGTTTGGTAATCAAATTGACATCTTTTTATGAAGATTTTCTTCTCAGATAAATAATCATTTATTAAAGAAATAAGGGTCAGATTAGCAATAAACACATTTAGCAATGAATTACCAACAAAAAAATGATCATTTAAAAAATGTGGAAACCCAAATGAGCAGCTGACACGTGTCAGTTTGTATAAGTTTGAATGAGATGAAACGCACAGCTGTATGACTCCTCCCCTTTTCACCTGTTTCTGTGCAGCTTTTCAGATCAGCCGGCAGGTCAAAGGTCACGAGGGGAGTGTTTTCTGTATGTGTGAAATGAGAAGCGGCACCCTGCTGACCGGAGGAGGAAAAGACCGGAAAATCATTTTATGGGACCATGACCTGCATGCTGACCGAGACATTGAGGTAACGCACAGAGCAATGTGTGTGCCGCCAGTCTTCAGAACCTGATTGTTGTAGTGGGACATGTCGTCCACTGTAAAACCACAGAATTTCCTAGATTCTGGTATGTGACTCACTGAGGTGCACACATGTGCATCTGCAGGTCCCAGATCAGTATGGAACGATCAGAGCGGTGTCTGAAGGGAAGGGGGATGAGTTTCTGGTCGGGACGTCTCGTAACTTCATCCTGCGAGGAACCTTCAACGATGGCTTTCTGGTGGAGATCCAGGTTAGTCAACCTCCTCTTCATGTCTTAGTCTGTCTCACCTGAGGTCCAAGCAGAGTATTTGGAGGAAGAGGCACGTATCAAAAAGAGACATCCTGAAGTCATGGCAGTTAAAAAGGCCTCCTGCTGTGTTCAGGTTCTCAGGTGGTGTGTTCAGCGTCTCTGGATTATGTAAAGTGTTCAGCGTCTCTGTCTCTCTCTGCTGTGATGTGTTCAGGGACACACAGATGAACTCTGGGGCTTGGCGTCTCACCCATCCAAAGACTTGTTCCTTACTTGTGCTCAGGACCGGCTAGTCTGCCTCTGGGATGCGTTGGATCACAGCCTTCAGTGGAGTCGCACACTGGAGGTGAGGGAGGTTTGTGACAGACAGGTGATACGTTGTGATTGATGGATGACTGACGGCTGTGTCCGTCCCTCAGGAACATGGACACTGTGCAGACTTCCACCCCAGTGGAGCCGTTGTTGCCATAGGAACACACTCAGGAAAGTCAGTAGAGATTATTCGTACATGACGGTCTCTGTCTCTTGAATGTCCTTCTGGTCTCTTTGTCTCACAAATGTTCCCCTGGTCCCAGGTGGTACGTCTTGGACGCTGAGTCCACAGACCTGGTGGCAATCCACACGGATGGGAACGAGCAGCTGTCAGTGATGCGCTTCTCTGTTGGTGAGTGTAGCTTAAATATAACAGTTGCATGTTGGTGTTATGAGAACTTCCGTCCCAGCCCCTCTCGCCTGTGCCTCTGCAGATGGCAGTCTTCTGGCTGTTGGATCTCATGATAACTTTATTTACCTCTACACCGTCTCCGAGCAGGGACGCAAGTACAGCCGCTATGGGAAGTGCACTGTGAGTATTTCAGATTCACACTTCATTGAAATGACTGTACCTTGAAATGAATTGTCTTTCACCAGGGGTGGGCCTCAGACTTCCATCAAAAGAGCAAAGGGCCGCTCGTTTTTTAAATAAATAAACCAATCTGACACTAGTGAAAATAAATATATATTACATTTGTTATCACTGTAAGAGTCATTTACTGGTTACTCCTCTGTCCCCTGTCCTCTCCTCTGTCCTCTCCTCTGTCCTCTCCTCTGTCTTCTCCTCTCCTCTGTCCTCTCCTCTGTCCTCTCCTCTGTCTTCTCCTCTCCTCTGTCCTCTCCTCTCCTCTCCTCTCTCCTCTGTCCTCTCCTCTGTCTTCTCCTCTGTCCTCTCCTCTCTCCTCTGTCTTCTCCTCTGTCTTCTCCTCTGTCCTCTCCTCTCTCCTCTCCTCTGTCTTCTCCTCTCCTCTCCTCTCTCCTCTGTCTTCTCCTCTGTCCTCTCCTCTGTCCTCTCCTCTGTCCTCTCCTCTGTCCTCTCCTCTCTCCTCTCCTCTGTCCTCTCCTCTGTCTTCTCCTCTGTCCTCTCCTCTGTCCTCTCCTCTCTCCTCTCCTCTCTCCTCTGTCCTCTCCTCTGTCCTCTCCTCTGTCTTCTCCTCTCCTCTGTCCTCTCCTCTGTCCTCTCCTCTGTCCTCTCCTCTGTCCTTTCCTCTGTCCTCTCCTCTCTCCTCTGTCCTCTCCTCTCTCCTCTGTCTTCTCCTCTGTCCTCTCCTCTGTCTTCTCCTCTCCTCTGTCCTCTCCTCTCCTCTCCTCTCTCCTCTGTCCTCTCCTCTGTCCTCTCCTCTGTCCTCTCCTCTGTCCTCTGTCCTCTTAGTAGCAATAGTGAATTATGAGTCTTTATTTAGTAGGGACACCAGGGAACCCGTCCTGGGGACGCACAGTACCTGTCAGTCATGTTCTTACTTGAATGTTTTCACAGGGACATTCCAGCTACATCACACACCTGGACTGGTCACCTGACAACAATTTTATCATGTCCAACTCTGGAGACTACGAGATCCTCTACTGTGAGTTCTCCTTACATCCTGTGCTCGTAGCACATGTGTGTGATGCAGTACTGCGAGTGGTAACAGCTGTGTGTTTCCAGGGGATGTTCCCAACGGGTGTAAACTGATCAGAAATCGTTCAGAGTGCAAAGACATTGACTGGGCAACTTACACCTGCGTTCTGGGATACCATGTGTTCGGTCAGTACACCTGTGTGTGTGTGTGTGTGTGTGTGAGACTGTTTTACTGTGTGGACACTGTCGGTTAGATATAATAATCAGTCACGGTCTCTCTTCTCTGGTGCTTCTGTGGAATATAACTTGTTCAGATTGCAGGTGCAGATGCATAAACCGATTAGAAACATAAGGTAAAATAGCCTAATGTAATAAAATACAAGCCAATAATAGAACGTCCGGTCGAATCTGCTAGTTAAGATTTGATCATCAGACTGAGACCTGACTGTCAGCTTGATAAGTGGACTCCGTCTAGGCACAGAGCAGTGTCCTGCTTATATAGAAGGTTCTTCATTGCCAAGCCTCATTATACCGGCGGGATCTAATGGTCCCTCATATTCCCAGCAGAACCTTTCTGTTTAACAAAGCCTACACTACTGTAAACCAGGTTTGTAGGGCCAGTAGCCCTAGCTGCAGTCACTGTTGGTATGGCTGCTGCCACAGTGAGAGAACAAACTAACTCTCAGCCTTAGTCGGAGCTACACATACATACACCTTCAACCTCCTCTCCTCGTCTCATCAGGCCAACCGATATTTCATGTCTTTAACTCGTGTCCTGTCTTGTCTGTGCCGTGTCTCCCCCCAGGTGTTTGGCCGGAGGGCTCAGATGGCACCGACATCAACGCTCTGATCAGATCTCACAACAGGAAGGTGATCGCTCTGGCCGATGACTTCTGCAAAGTTCACCTGTTCGCCTACCCATGCTCCACCGCCAAGGTCTCACACACACACACACACACACACACACACACACACACGCTCTGTTCTGGCTGTTAGTCTTGAACTGTGTTTTCTTTTGCAAAGATTAAAATAAAGAGGTGTCCTGTGACTTCTTTACTTTCAACAGTGACACAACTGTTCTTCTTACATTTTCACTAATCTACGACTGACAATACACACGGTACCTGAATGCCTCTGGTTTGAGCTAGAACAGAACCAGTCTGTCTGTGTTCTTATGTGATGATCAACTGGTTCAGGATGGTTCTGGTTCTGGAGGGCACCACCTCTCCATCTTTGCCTATTGTCAAGCGGTTTGTGTTGTTCATTCCCAAATCAAACAACAGTAATGTGTTTATGTGTCTACAGGCTCCCAGCCATAAGTACAGTGCCCACAGCAGTCATGTGACCAACGTCAGCTTCCTGTATAATGACAGTCACCTGATCTCCACCGGGGGAAAGGACACCAGCATCATTCAGTGGCGTCTGGTGGAGAAAAACACACTGTCTCTGTCAGATGGTCTCATCTCTAACTCCACCCCTCGCCGGGCCGATCCCATCATCATCCCGCCCCCTCCGACAGGAACCACAACTACAGAGCAAGTAGCCCCTGTCCCGACTGCCAATGGGACTCAGGAACCCTTCCTTGAAACTCCACCCCCTACTGCAATAACCCCACCCTGCTCCGAGTCCACTCCGCCCCCCTCAGACAGCACAGTGAGTCTGAAGGACAGCCTGGAGCCAAGTGACGACACGGCCACTCCCAGTGATGAAGGGCTGCCCCCCCTGACCCCTCCTTCATAGAAAGAGCCCTTGTCCAGCTGTCTTTGTGGGGACCAGGCTCGGTGATACAGTGTGTGAGGACCTCAGTGTGGGTCAGACCTTTAAACGTCTGATGCAGACTTGCTTTTAAATTCAGTCTATAGCCGTTGTCAGAATGTCCGTTCATTATTTTCTCTTCATGTGGACATCAGACTCTCTGATGTCCCCCCAGAATAAATCCACTGTCACTGCTAACAGGAGCCATTTACCCAATAGGATCAATCAGTTATAGTGATGAGGGAAAGCACTATGATGGTGGTCAGGGTCCTCACAAGTATACAAGATTTATCTTATCAATCGGCTGTTCCAATAGGTATGGAGGTCACAGTTTGTTTAGTCTGGAGGCAGAGGAGGGAGGGAAAACCTGACCCTGTGTGGAGGGTTTTAATGGGACGGGGGCCGTAAGTCTTAAATGTCTTTTATGTTTTTAATCTGTGGACACTCGGTGAGTTAGAATGATTGCTGCCGTGGTGCGTCAGGTTTCCCATTAAAGATCCAGCAAGCCTGCAGCTGCAGGAGGTTTTTGATGTGAAATATAAATATGAATTCTAGAGGACAGACCAGAAAACAGGCACCATGTCAATGATGGTTTGAACAAGGTTTCTGTCACTGCTGTTATTTTCAGAGACTGAGTTTCATTTAGAGTCCAGGGATTGAGTTAGAATTCCCATCAATAGAAACCAGAAGCAAACAGGTTGACCTCCAGATTGAAAACTGTGACTGACGGAACCAATCAGAGTGAGGATCTGTGCTGCAGCTCTTTGTATATACTGCAAGTGTCAGTGTGTATATTTCTGTTCACCATAAGGGGGCAGCAGCTCCTCAGTGACACTGTAAAAAAATCTCAGCCACATTTAAGATGCATCTCTTATCCAATCAGGTTACAGCAAAGATCCTCTCCACTAATTGGCTGGTTTCAGTGACTGAATGACTGCTGGTGATGTTTTTGTCTTTTTCGGACCATTTCTATTCAAAGTGTTTTCTGAATGTCAGATGATGATGTAGCCCGGAGGTGGGCCTGTCGGGTGGGTGGGGTTGTTCTTGCCTTTTTAATCCTCATCTGTCTACATCTTTTCTAAGCTCGTTTGTCTTGCTTGTACAAAGTTCAGGAACTCGCCTGAACGTTCAGGGAGGGTGGGGCCGCGCGGTGCCGAGGGGCCGTGTGGTGTGAGGGGGGGTGCAGGGGTGGCTGGGCATTGGGTTTTTCTGGATTAGAGTGTTCAGTGATGATATTGAAACTCATGATGATGTTCATGTGACTTTTTTGAGCCAATCATGTCTTCTCTCATGCATTCCTGTCAGATGACAGACTGTACTGAAGATTTCAACGAAACATGCAAATAAATGCTATAAAAAAACACAAATATTATTTTCCCAGCTGTGATGTAAATGTGAGGATTTTGTTATCGCACACAGTGGGACAGATGGATGAGGCTTTTTGCAGGTGTGAAACTTGCTGCGGTCATTCATTAAAGCTTTACACCCTCTTTTCCTATAGAAAAACTTTGGACATTAGAACTTTTGAATTGCTCAGTAAAGGTTGAGGTGTTCAACAAAGGACTGTCAATTACAGTAAGTGAATCTAGCTTGCTGCTGATTTCAGTTATTAAAGTTGAAATAGGGTCACATGATCAACAATAGTCAGCAACTGAAGTTTAATATTTGCTGCTGTGCTTATCTGCAGCTTTATCGATGGTTCTGATCAGATGACTTGTTCCTTCAGACCTCACTGTTCTTGCTGACGCTGATCACCTGTCGCTGTTATTCATTTTATGTGTGTGACTAATGATTGGTAAGAAAAGCAGCTGTAAATACTTATGTTTACAAAGAAATGCACCAGTGCATTCTGGGAATTACACCTCCCACTCTTTATTTAACAGGGTGTGGCTGTTTGATGTGGCAGGATCCCGATCTTTAATCGCCTCAGGCGTTGCAGCGGTTGGTGTGGCAGCAGGTCCAGCCAGGTCGAGAGCAGAACTCCAGCTGGACGCAGCCTTTTTCTCCATTATCTGCAGACAGGAAACCCATCAGAACCTTCACAATAAAAGCTTTGGACAAACATCCAATCCTTAAGTGTTCGGTGGTTGTCAGCTGCTGTTTACTGATGATATTTGGTGCCTGCTGACACACACAGGTGTGAGTCTGTGTGCGTCATCTGGAGTCATGTCGTGTCTAGTTCAGAGGTGCAAAGTGCTATTCATGGTCTCATCTTTGTGCAGCTTTGTTTTCAGATATGTCGCCCTGAAACAGCCGAGTGACTCACTTCTGGTGTAGCAGGCCTGCTGGACTTTGCCGGTGCACTGCAGCAGCTGATTGTTGAGCATGAAGAAATCCTGACCGTAACACTCGATGTAATGCTGCTGAGCTGCAACACAAACACATGTTCAGGGGAGGAGCTGCTTGCTTTACCGCAACAGCAACAACAAAACAGTAAGAATCCCCAAAGACCGCTTACCATTAATGTATCTTGTTTTAATTACATTATATTTCTAATATCTGACACAGTTACATGTTGGAGGTGACAAGTTCAAAACTGGAAAAAGAAGAGGAAATGTGTTGCATGCTGCACGGTTTGCTCTGAGCTGGATTTGTTGAAAAGGTTCAAGAACCTGTCAAAAAAAAAGAGTAGAAGGCCGAATTGTATCTGAACCTAAAAAGACTTAAATAAGATAAGATTGGTTAATCCTGAAGGAAAAGCTGAGGAAGATTCTCAGGCATCCAGGTCATCATACGTAGAGAAGATCGAAGCGTTGAAGAGTTAAAAACTAGTTTGAATGTAGTTGAATAGCTGAACTGAAGCTACAGACATCAAACATTTAGTTCTTAGTTTGCACCTTTGAATTCTAGCAGGGACCGTTTGTGTGTGTGTGTGTTTACCTGAGCAGACCGGCAGCAGCAGAAGCAGCAGCAGCAGATACAACTTCATGTTTCAGGCTTTGTGTCAACGCACCGAGCAGAAAAACACGAGCTGAGCAGAGTGAATCTACTTTTATCCTGCGCACACACACACACAGACACACACACAGAGACACATGTACACACACACACACACACAGACACACACACAGAGACACATGCACACACACACAGACACAGACACACACACAGAGACACATGCACACACACACAGACACACACACAGAGACACATGCACACACAGACACACACACAGACACACACACAGAGACACATGTACACACACACACACACAGACACACACACAGAGACACATGCACACACACACAGACACACACTCAGACACACAGACACACACTCAGACACACAGACACACACACAGAGACACATGCACACACACACAGACACACACTCAGACACACAGACACACACTCAGACACACACAGAGACACATGCACACACACACAGACACACTCAGACACACAGACACACACACACACACACACGCTCAGACACACACACACACACACACACACTTACACACACACAGACACACACTCACAAACACACACGCGCAGACACACACACTCACACAGATAAGCAGATGTAACTGCTCAGAAAACAAACTAGACTAAACTCATGAAGCCGCAGTGTCACTGCTGTTTGCTTAAACTTTGTTCGGTCCCAAATACTTTTAGCTGAGTCATGATAACTGCAATGAGCCATCTGATTCTGCTGTCTCATTATTTGGCATATGTTTGCACAGGGTTATTAATAAGCTGTACAAAGGCGTCAACAGAAAAGAGGATGGGCAAAGATGTTAACTGTGTTATCTGTGCCGGCTTGTTGGGGACAGGAAAGATCTTAGTTGTTGACAGACGGGTCGGAGGTGGTTCTGCTTACATTGAGAGGATACAAAGAGCTCACTTGCCATGTATCTATCATTATCAACAAGAAGGTCATCCGGTAGTTTGTTGTGGTGAATAAAATGAACTCCTGCACACACGTCGGAGCTCAGTGTTAACGGACCAAAGACGCTGCAGGTCACTGAACACAGTTCGGAACTTTCCAAGTACAGACTCATGACAGAGTCATAATGACAGTATGCCAAGTAAATATGATCAACTACACCCTACATGTGACATGTCAGTGTGTCTGGACTGTGTAACTGTAGCTGATATGAGTTTATGACAGCTGGACAGGCGGAGGCGATGCGAAGGTATTGATCTGTGCCTCCATCTGTGTCTCGGTCTACATGTCTCGTTTTACGCTGAGGCTGTGGGAGCATGTTGCTCAATGATCACCATGAATGTCTGCTCGGCTTGTTTTCGAGAAGCACAAGGAGCTTTTTCAAAGTTTATCAGAGTGAAGCAACTTTCTTTCAGTTTTAATGGAAAAATGAACAGTGTGTAACGGTAATGAAAACTGTGTCATGACAGAGACCCAAACTATTTACCTGGAGGACTTCATGGACATTTGAGGATGAGAGGATTCATCCCGAGCTGCAGGCTGACAGTGAAACGTCACAGCTCAGATAAGGTGTGGACGTCTACCTGGCCGACCAGCAGCAGAACAGATGAATCAGTTAACCACAAGACCGGATGGAACCTCACATCCTTTGTTTTCCTTCTTTATTTAAAGGCACAGTTAGAAGTTCACCCAGGCACCGTCATCACCGTCATCACCATCATCACGTCTCCTGATGTACAGCTCATCTGAAGCGAGCCGCCACACCACCCTGATCGGGGATGAGTGCTTCCAGTGTAGCTTGTTAACAGACTGTCTGTTTGTGCCTCCATGATGGTAGGAGCCATTAACCCTCTGCACCCCTAACTGTCCTGATTCATCACTGACAACAAGTTGTCAGCTGTCTAATGTCCTGGAACGTGTCGCAGTGAGGGGCAGACGTGTTGCAGTGGATGCTAAACAGAGAGACTTTTACATGAGCTGTGTATTCCTCATTCAGTTCTGCAAATTGATGAATTATGCTTGTTAATCCAAACGACAGTGTCATATTATTAACCTTATATATGCCACTGCCAGTGTGTGCATACGTATTAATGCAGCTGACGTTGTGTATAAAGGCAGCGGAGCAGCGTGAGTCCGTCAGTCTGCCGTTTGTCTTTCAGCAGCTTCTCAACATCGGCTTCACTTTTCTGCAGTAAGTCTTTATCTTTTCACTTTTTCTGAAAACATTCTGTCTTTTAAAATGTTTGTTTTTACCTTCGTTTAGTTTTTTAGTCTTGACATATTTTTTATTTTAACCTTTTTGTTTCAGAACATTGAAATTTTCTCCATTATTCTTCTCAAGTCTCATTCGTGTATCGTTAGAATGAGTTTGGGAAATCTAAGCACAGTTTATGATCACTGTTATAATTGAACCTTTTTTTGATTTGACCACTTTGTTTCCCAAAGGAACAGAAATCAATCTTTCTTTAATTTTATGCATCGTACTTAACTTGTTTTTCATGTCAAGGTTCAAAAACCCAGCGGAGTGTATGATGGTGCGTCTACACCTCCTCTTCCTCTGTGCTCTGATGTGCAGTGCTCGGCCTCCAGCAGTGTTTTTCAGCAGGTAATGTTTTCAGACGTTTATAACATGTCATCATTCACACATAACTACAACAGCGTGCTGCGTCTAATGCAAAATCCTCCAGTCGTGCTTTCGTGCTGCACAAAGCTGACCTTAGCTGCTAATGATGTTAACTGTTGCTGACACACAGTCCTATTTACAGAAAGCAGTGTGAGGCAGCGCAGAGAGCAGTCTGTGTCTTCATTTCTGTTCAGGACTCATGGAGGCGACAACACCTGGAGGAGGAGACCGTCTGTTGATGTGCAGGACCTGAAGCTCACCTATGGCTTACCCAGGTAAAGGGTACGCCTTTAGGAACCTCTGGTGCTGCAGACATCATTGTTCCATCTGTTGAAATGATCCTTAGCTGCAGATGAGTAAAAACACACAGAGCTAAACGTGACTGATCCCCCAAAACATTTCAAAGCTTTCTAGGAGCCACTGGTGTGTTGGGTGATGGTGGGCAGCACAGCATCAAAGCTGCCTGCCTCTGGTCTGGAGTCTGCCCTCAGTTTGCTGTCACTGCCAGTGAAAATCATTTCTGATGCAGTCAGACTGCTTCACATCAGTAGGAGCTGTTTAAGCTAGCAGCTCACAGCTAAGGTTCAGGCTTCAGGGCTCAGACATGAAGGCCATGTGTACTGAAGTTCAGCATGCAGCCACCTTCAGAGGCTGGCTCCAAAAGAACGTGTTCAAATGTCCACTTTACAGCAGAAATAAACATGTTCACAGCGTGGTTGGTCTTTCTTGATCATTTCCCTTTTTGCAACTCGAGGGTTTAACTAGGGCCCGAGCACCCTAACCGTAACCCTTTGCATGCACAAAACTCACCACACTGTGCACACTCAATTTACAGAGGGGCGGGGCAAAATGGCTCTACAGCGCCCCCTTGAAATTTTCAAAACACCCCTCGCATTTGGTTTAGTTTGTAGCTGCACGAAAATCGGTACACATGTTTATCATACCCATGACTTGAAATTAAGTGGAGGTCACCTAAAGGACCTGCTGATCAAAAGTTATCAAACACTTTTCTCTAACTTAAAGGGCGTGGCCTCTGCGGCTCGCCAAAGTGGCGACGATTCATGATTTAACCATGAACCTTCGAACGGCTCTCACGCACGCATACTTTATCCAAACGTCTTTGAACTTTATGAGCATGATGAGGGCTCCGCTACAGTGGCCAGGAAGTGCAAACCAAAAATACAAAATGCAAAAAACTTTTACAATGCTTGAAACAAATTTACATTTTCAAAAACGTTTTTACATATCATAAAACAAAATGACATTGTCAAAACACAAGTACCGAAACAAATTCACATTCCAGAAACCAAATGAACAAGACGCAAAACTTTTACAAGCACTGATACAAATTTACAAGTGGCAAAACACTTTTACAAGTTCCAAATGCGAATGCGGAAGTGATAAGGGGGGCGGACCAATCGGATTGTTGTTGTGCTTGGAGTTCTCACCCACTGTACAAGCTTCATGATTCTCCAAACGCCCACTGACCTCAGCTCCACTGGCTCCACACTCTGTATACATTGTATTTGTTGTTCTTAGATATATGCTGCTACTACAACATAATTTCCCTGCGGGGATTAATGAAGTAAGTCTTAATTGTTTAGTTGTAATTCTAGTTGGTCATGCCGCTGCCTCCATTCTGTCATTGCAGGTCTACACGTCATGCAGACGGACTTTTCACCAGTGGCTACAGCCGCCTTCTTAGCCAGCTGACAGCTAAGGATTATCTGGAGTCTCTGACTGCCAAACGGGACAAGTATGAAATAGTTTCCAGCTTCTCCCACGTTGTCTCTCTATAATCACTTTATTGTGTGTGAGGTATGATTTTGACTTGAAGTTGATTTAACGGTTTTCAAAAATTAGGGTAGTGTCAGACACCTGTTTTCTCTTTACAGTGATGACCTGACAGAAAAACAGTTTCCTGTAAAACGGCACTCTGACGCTGTTTTTACTGACAAATACAGCCGCTTCCTCAAAAAGATGGCAGCCAAGAAATACCTGACGTCTGTGCTGCAGGGGAAGCGGAGGTACAGCTATCCATGAAGACAAACAAGCATAGAAATAAACCATAAAACACACAAAAGTTAAACTGTCTGAGGTTAATCTGCATGTGACGCTGCAACTTTGGACTTCATCATGTTTGATTTATAGAAGCCAAATATAATAATAACAGTACCAACAGCTAGACTCATAAAAGGTAAATACAAACAAAAAGGATTACACTGGTTGGTGGCACTGAGTTCCCAAAGTTGCTGCCACCATGCGTCTCAACACTTGGTCAGTTAAAGGATCTGTGTGTTTGTGTTCTCAGTGTTGACCCAGTCCTGTTGAAGGTTTCCATCAGTTCAGACTCCACCTTGTCTCAGAGTACCGAGGGTTCCATGTTCCATGACATCATCACTCAGCTGCCTCTGGTAGAGGATTTGACATCAGCTTATGAAGTTAGTTCCTATAGAGTTCAATGTTCTCATGTTCATGTGTTCTGAGGTAAAACTCCGACTGATCATTTTAAACGCAATGAAAACATTGAACTGTAGTTTGCACAGATAAAAACACGTCATTTCTGCTTCAGTACTTTTTTGAGCCTGGTTTTATCTGTGACGTATTTCTTTAACCTGTTTTATATTTTCCAGGATCCATGAAGAGTCGGACTTGTCCGCCATATTTAGAGACGATTCTGATGATGCTAACCTCTTTCACACATCCAGTGATCTGAGCTGCTGATAATTACTGATCAGCTCTTATTTGATTATACTAATGCATAGGTCATTTAGCCTTTGGTTATCTTGTAAAGCTCTTACTCTCAGTTTGAAATGATTTGTTGATGTTGTTTATTTAAATGTTTTGCATTGACATAATTAAAAAAGAATAAATAAAACATGTTATTGTTGACAATACTGTAGTTTGTTCTGTGCTGTTATCACAGAAACAAAGTCCAATGAACTGACTGATATCAGCTGTTAAAGAGCAAAGGTCACTGCAGACTGAAGAACTGATTCTGCTGAGACTGCAGAAAGAGAAGAGACGCACGCCTGGAGGAAGATTTATGAGACAGAAAAAATGTGACAGAGAGGAAGAAAGATTTCTCAACAAACACTCGTTTAACAGAATGAAGTGAAGGTTTCACACACAGACTGAAGCTGGGTGGTTGGAAACAGACGTTACAGAAGAGCAGGAGAACATCTGGAGAACCTCAGACTCCCTGGCACAAGTCTGAAGGTAAGACCTGCAGTTTAATCATTGATCTGAATGTGATTGGAGGATTTGTTTCATGTTTAATGCACAGATGCCGGTTTGATGTGGAGCTGTGTGCCGGAATGATTCACTTCCTGCACATAGGACAACACGTGACATCAAACAGTTTTATGTTGTCTCAGCCAGCGGTTGCTTCAGGGAAATTCCACCGTTAGATGTTTTCATGTAGTTTTCAGTTTTCCTGAACAGGGCGTGTTCAAGGGTCATTTATTTTACAAAGCTTCATGTGCCATTAGCCACAGCAGTGTATTGATTTGAATGTGTTAACAATGTACTGTGATGCCACTGACAGGACATGGACCTGGTCCTGGATTCAAATGCACAGGTTCTACCTGCAGCTGGAAGGGTTCTCTCCACCATCTAAGCACATGCACTCGTTTGCTTTTGTTAGCTTGGGTTAGCCGTGAATGGTCGTCTGATGGGACATGTCCAGGTCGCCTGTTGTCCTTTACAGCTCGGATGAATGCAGATAGATGTTGGACAAATGACTTCTTGTTAATAAATAGATATATTTGTTCGTGACCAGCAGCTCAGAACCACTGTGCTGTCCTGATCACTGCCTCTGTCACACAGCTGCTCACAGCTCCTCCTCCACACTTGCAAAGCAACAGACCTCCAGGCCACCACGGCACTATATTAGTTCTACAGAGAAAATGGACATAAGCGCACCAAGAGACAAGTAAGTGACATTTCTTATTACATGTTTTCACACTTCTGCTACATTTTAACAAAGAAGCAGTGAAACATAATCAATATGAGTTATAGATGTTCAAACGTCTTTGAATAATCCATAATTATTATTTCCCTAGATGTTGTAAATGTGGTGACATTACCATAGTCCATTATTGTGTTTCTGTTTGGTGTTCACAGCATCATTACATATTATTTTCTTGACATTGATCATGTTTCATATTTGAGTTAAGCCGTTTTTGTGAGAACTGGCCGGTAAGTGTTGCAGACAGATAAGCAGCTGCTTGCAGCACTGAGATAAAGTGATACTGGTAAAAACACACTAACACACACACACACATTACAATCTGCTGTTTTCACTTTCACATGCCTTATTCTGGTTAATATTCTGAATACAGTCTTTACATCCACTGTAGCTACAGAAATATTAACATCCACATGTCGGTTAATACATTTGGGACGCAGCTGTGTTATAACACGGATTTAATTAAAACGAATAGCTTCTACAGTTCTAAATTGATTGCTGTCCTGATGTACTGATGGTTTAGTTCACAGATTTCGTGAGGCTCATGGTGTTTACACGCTGTAATAATGTGACTAAGATGAACCTACTCCATGTCTTAATTCAGTTGAGGCTTACTCTGGAAATGACCTTGATCAGCCTTTGCTCATTAGAAAACGGGGTTTATATGTTGGTGTCTACGATGTTATGTGGGTCTTATGTGCAGGTATTTGGGCGTGTGGCTCATATTCTTCATCCTCGGCTTGGGAACGCTGCTGCCGTGGAACTTCTTCATGACTGCTACCATGGTGTGATACCACTTTGTGTCTACCTTTCACTTTTATTTAGAGTTTTAAATTATTTGGTGAAACTTGTAGTAACAAGTTCATATGTTAGTAAGTTTGTCAAAAGTCAGTTATATTTCTGTCTCAGTCATTTGACTCAAGTCCACACCTGGAGGATCCAGGAAGTGGCTACATCACAGTCTTATAGGAGACAACAAACTCGGTGTAGAGCTTTTGGCAAAAATGAATGAGTAGGTTACTTCTCACTCTCCGTCTTTCTCTTTCAGTACTTCACCAGCCGCCTAAGAGACTCACCCTTGGTAGATCTTTCAGCCAATCACTCAATGGCAGCAGGTGAACAGCGCAGTGTGCTGGAGGCCAAATTCAACAACGTGATGACACTTTGTGCCATGCTGCCGCTGCTGCTTTGCACATGTCTGAACTCTTTCCTGCACACATTGTGAGTACAATATGCTGAAATGCAGACGTGTGGATCCTTAATTCTGTCAAAGCGAACAGAGCACTGATCCAAAGGATTTTCTGTCTGTTCGTCTTGAATATGTTTCATCATTGAAATGATTTCTTATTTCATCAGAGTGCCATAAGTCTCAGCTAAGCTTTGTCTCATTTTGCCAGAATCCCTCAGCGCCTGCGAGTGATGGGCAGTCTGCTTGTTATCATGTTTGTATTCATCATCACCGCTATCCTCGTGAAAGTTCCCCTGGAGCCACTGCCCTTCTTCTCTGTTACCATGGTGAAGATTGTCATCATCAACTGTGAGTTGGAGATGTGATGCTGTAGAGTGGTCTGTTTCTGTGTCTGTTTATTTATTTGTTTGTCTTCTGGCAGCTTTTGGGGCAGTGCTACAGGGCAGTCTGTTTGGGATGGCTGGTTTGTTGCCTGCTTCATATACGACTCCCATCATGAGCGGACAGGGACTTGCTGGAACCTTTGCTGCCTTTGCCATGATCTGCGCAATCGCAAGTCTGATCAATAGCTTACCTATATTCACCACACCTCACCAGAGTTGAACACACAACAACGAACATTTTGGTTCTCTTTGGGCACTAGTGATGTAAACACAAAGAGACAAATCTGCTGTCTTCTCCCTTCCTTCTTCTCTCTGGTGTAGGTGGTTCAGAACTTCATGATGCAGCGTTTGGTTATTTCATCACAGCTTGTATTGTTATTTTTCTGTCCATCTTTTCCTACGTCCTGCTGCCTAAACTGGTAAGACACACCTTTACATATCTCACACACACACAAATGAAGTTGTGTTGCCAATTTAAAGACTGATCCGATGTTTTATATTGATCATGTGAAGTTTCTGTGTTTGTGTTTTTAGGAGTTTTTCCAGTTTTATCAGGAGAGAAACAGGAACCAGAGATCAGAAGAGGAGCATCACTCAGTCAATCTGATGGACAGAGGTCAGTTTATTGTGAATGTGTAGTTACAGTGGTAGAATGTTTGATTGGTTGTTAAATGTGGTTTTTCACTTTAATTGAACTTTTCAGAGAGGAAAGCAGACTCAGCTGACCCCAGGAGAGACCAGAATGTCTCCATGATAAAAATCTTTAAGAAGGTCAGATATATTAAAAAGCCAACTGTAGATATATTATTTAAAATTTAAAGTGTTTGTGGCCATATACACTTAAGCAAACTGTATTTCCAAAATCACTGTGATGCTACATCAACTCACAATAGGTTGAATGATACCTCCGTCTTTGCTCAAGAGCATCTTTGTCACCTGCACTGGCACTAGGAACGTTTGGGGTTCTGGTAGGAACCTGTACCTAAGAAGAACTACAAAATGTCTAATCTACGGCATTCGTCACATACGCAACAGTTAGCAGCGAAGTTCAAAGTCATGGCTGAAGCAGCGAATAAACCGAAGAACCCTAACCCTAAGTGAGGAGTCCATACAACCACAAGCATTCACTCAAATGAGAAAGTAAAGATGGTGTCTGAGAAGATGAAAAATAAATAAAAATAATAAACTATTTAGGGATCAAAATCTCCATATGCATTCAAGATTCAAACAGATTTATTTGTCTATGCACAGTATTTGAGCACTTAAATGTTTGAAACAAGGCAGGCAGGAAACAAATAGAAGCAGAACAGTACTAAGTACAACAGCAGTGACAAACAATAAATATACTAATGTGTGTGTGTGTGTGCAAACAGCTTGCATGTGCACTAACAAGAGATTACAGGTGCAATTGCATGAGGTGGTTCAAGGCTGCGTTCAGTGACGACTGATTTGTGATTTGTTTGCTGTAGAAACCAAGTTTGTCATCTGGCAAAGTGAGGAGCTTTACCTATTCACTGTTTGACCTTAAACCCTTAGATCTGGGTCTTAGCTCTGTCAGTCTGTTTCACCTTTACTGTCACCATTGGGACCTTTCCAGCTATCACTGCTGATGCCAGATCCACGATCGCTGATGGAGGATCCTGGGGTCAGTCAACACCTCCTTCCTGTTGAACTTTATTCTCTGCAGTCTCATCACATGACCACTCAGTGAGATCTGTGTTTGATTCACAGATCTATACTTCATCCCAGTCTGCTGTTTCCTGCTCTTCAACCTGTGTGACTGGGGTGGGCGGAGCTTAACAGCAGTCTGTATGTGGGTGAGTCTGATTGATGATGATGCCCCCTCTTTCACCAGCTGATACATTAAGCATTGTGTTATTAATCAATCAATAAATAGATTGTAGAGATGATTGAAGCAGGACATCTGGAGTCCTCTTGAGCTCCTCAGCTCCATCAGTTTTAACTGGTGGGAAACATGGTTTATATGTGGTAGAGGAGGATGGGGGGGGGGGGCGAAACGTCTTCAAGAAAACTCTACAAGTCCAGACGCCTTGCTTCAATCGACCGTATCAGTGACCTGGATGACTCTGAATCTTCACCAAAAATAGATTCTCAATCCATTTTTTTTTGCTTTCAGCCAGGAAAAGACAGTGTGTTACTTCCTGTGTCCATCATGTGCCGCGTGGTCTTTGTCCCGCTTTTCATGTTGTGTAACATTCAGCCTCGTCTCCACCTTCCTGTCTTCTTCCATCACGATGGCTTCTTCATCGTCTTCATGGTCATTTTTGCTTTCAGTAATGGGTACCTGGCCAGTCTCTGCATGTGCTACGGTCCAAAGTAAGAACCCGACCACATCTAAAAACATTACGTCATTCAAAATGTTTGTACTACTTAAGTATGTCTCTGTTGTTTAACAGGAATGTCCTTCCTCATGAAGCAGAAACAGCTGGAGCCATCATGGCCTTCTTTCTGTCTTTGGGTTTGGCTTTAGGAGCTGCTCTGTCCTTCCTCTTCAGAGCACTGGTTTAACTGCAAATATCCCTTTTTCCACTTGACTTTCCTACTGGAACGTTGAAACAAACGTTTTTATTTCAATCATGACAGGAGATTATTTAAGTTAGGAGTATATGTATTCATAAATGTAAAGATAACGAGAGAGATAGCTGCAGGAAGCGGTCCCATTATTTATATCAAATCAAGCTGAAACTTCGCTTGAAACTCAGATGGAGCTGGTGAGGAGGCAAATAAGTATCCACAGTTATGTTGATATTAGAGCACAAATAACTTTTAACAGTTGACAAATGTTCAGGTAAAGTGGAGAAAGCAAGCATTTTGACTGAAGACAATGTTGCTCATCATAACTGTGCAATAATATCTTTGTGAGGATTTTTTTTTGTTTTTAGTCATTCATGACTTAAGATAAAGTGACTCCATTCTTTAAAGTTTTGTTCTATTGATAGATGCAGTGGACTAATAAAGACCTATATCTTAATAAAAGTTCACATCCCACATCTGTGTGTTTTCTCTCATTCATGGAATTATCTGTTTTCTGTTGTTCGTGAAAATATCGATGTTCGATTTTTCTTATCCATTTTAAGGAGCCCTATGCTTTTAGCACAGAACCAACATTTCTAAATATGTTCCCTGAGATCCACACAAGTGAATAACGTCTTCATTCAGATTGGTTGTCAGTGTTGTATTGCTGAAACCCACGGTAAAACATCTTCTTTCGTGCTCCACAGTGTCCTTTAGTGTTACTATTTGGTAGTAGTTTATGTCAAGTCCAATTGGTCAGTCTTCCATTGAATAGGTTGCTTCTAAGTAAAAGCATCATTCAATTTTCCATGTATGTAGGAGACGTAGTAGATGCTTGTATTTTGACAGGTTTCACAGGAAGCTGCTCTTACTTTGGCCGAGGTGTCAGAGGGCTTTAAATTCCAGTGCTAAAAATAACCTAGCTGGCAGTTTGTTAAACTCATGGTGGACTGACATGAATCTGTCTGTGGTTTTATTTTGTCTTTTGAATGTCGTCATGTCTGGAAACAAGCTAACTTCAGTGGATTTTGAGATTTTTGGGAATGTGCAGGGTATGTCACGTTCAAGTGTATTTACACAGTGTCTGATTATGAATGAAGAGATAAACATTACATGACGTGTTTCTGGGACTAATATTATGTTTCTTGTATGCGTTCAGGTGTTTGCTTCAGGATGGTGAGCTTCATGTATTTTCAATTCCAATATTTCCGGTACTGACTTATTGGTTCTCATGATTCTGCTACTTTCAGTAACTGTAATATTGATCACATGAGAAGTAATCAATAGGTGTTGATTTTTGTGATACATTTTCTTTTGATATCAAATATCTCATATCAAAAAATCACCTCAAAGCAGTCCATCTACAATTTTATGCAGTTACACTATTATGCTAATATTTGTAATGCTTTGTCCACACAATAATTTATCAGCTTGTTGTGCAGGAGTTGTGCTGCTTTTTAGTATATTTTTTTTGCTACAACTGCTTTTGTTAAATTTTTGTTTTGTATTTAGATGAAAAAAAGCTTTAACACATATTTTGTGTTTTGTGTTGTATCCTTGTGTGTGTTAGTACACAGAGGATCATGGACGCAGTCTGGGACTCAGTGGCTGGGTGAAGAACACCAGACAGGGAACTGTGATTGGTCAAATTCAGGGACCCCAGGAAAAAGTCAATGAAATGTGTGTATATCTTTTCCAGTCTCAGGTTCCACCTCCATTGCGAACTAATCAGTACAGGGATGTTTGAAGGTTCTCAGTCTGAAATTGATGACACTGCTTTTACTGTTCTTTGGTTTAATTTTCTGCCACATGGCCTGGTTTTACAGATTTATTTATTCCAGTCTGACATGTTTCACATATTCACTGAGGTTCAAATCAGAGCAAATTACATGTTTACAGTGACTGCACACTGTTTTAGTTGGAGAGGTATCGCAGGGCCGGCCCAAGGCATATGCTAAGTATGCGGTCGCATAGGGTCCTCAAGAGCACCAAAAGTCCATGATAAAATATATATTTTAGATTTAAAAAAATAAGTGGTTACCTATAGGATGATGAAGCATCTGTTGCTGAGGTGGTGGTATGAAATTTTGCTTAGGGCCCAATAAAGGCTTGGGCCGGCCCTGGGGTTACAAGCCAGTCACTCACCTTGGAGGGGAAGGGAATATTTTCCTGAACATTGTGATTTTTTTTAATTTCAGGAAGAACTGGCTCAAGAATGTTGGTAGTCCAAGTTCTCGAATTGACCGAGCTGTTTTTTCCAATGAAAGAGATCTTTCCAACATGGAGATCCATGGTTTCTCAACTCGCTACTGATCATGCTCACACTGCTCTAATGCCACATCATCTGTATCCTGTTGTGTTGGATGTTGTGTGGTTAATGCGTCCTGTACATATGATATGTCTTTGAATGCTTCCCTAAAATTTCTACCAAAATCAGGAGTGCATTTTCTGTAGTTCTATTTATAAATGAAACATTATCTAAAATCTCTATATTTTTACCCTGAATGTGGTATTTACAAAGTCATGATGTGAAAAGCAGTGAAATTTTCTGTTAAAGGAAAGTTCCCACAACATTCATTTGGAGTGCAAAGTGTCACCAAATGAAAATAAAAATTCTGAACAACATTTAGTTTTCTTTTTGTTGCTTTATTACAGTTTCACCATTGCATCATACAGCAGATATTTAAATATAAAATCGGATCTGATTTCAAAGCCTGCGTCTAAAACATCAAATCAGTGCAGATTTTGGCACTTTTTAGATTTGATTTTAGATCAGCTTTCTAAATTTAATTTAAGATTTAAGGTCAAATTAGATTCACTATGTGCTTTTCAGCTGTTTACAATTTCTAACACTATGCCTATTATTAATAATATACATTGATCAGGCATAACATTGTGACCACTGACAGATTCAGTGAATAACACTGACTATTTCTTCATCATTGCACCTGTTAGTGGCTGACAAATATATTAGAAGAATGAAAATGGGCAAGCATAAGAATTTGAGTGAGTTTAACAAGAACCAAATTGCGAGAGACTCTTTATTGTCCCCTAAGGGACAATCTTTCTCACACATCAGTTTGTGTTTTCAGACAGTAGATGTAAATAGTGGTAGCAGGCGTCACACAATACATAGTGTCATATATTACATTTTCCACACACATTTCTGACATTAACAGCCCAAAAACACATAGACTAGACACAGGTAGGCAAGACAGACAACACAGCAGTAGTACAGAGAACCGGGCCACTGTCACAGGAGTTTATTTAATGCGGTGATGGCTGAGGGGACCAAACTTTTCTTGACTTTTTCCAGTCCAGGGTGGAAAAAAGACCATATGGTGCTGTACATCCTCCTGTGTGAAAGTAGGATACTGGATTTCTTGTGTGCAATTTGCAATTTGAACGTCCAATTTCCAACTTCTAACTTGCAATACCAACTTCCGCAAACGCAAACTTTCTCTCTAACCCCAAAAGTTTAGGGGACTTCCTTGAATATTTGTCCCTAAGCAATTCTGCAAAGGAGAACATTCTCTCTAACCCCAAAAGTTTAGGGGTCTTCTGGGATTATTTGTCCCTAAGCAATTCCGCGAAAGTGATCTTTGTCCCTAACCGCAAAAGTTTAGGGGTCTTCCGGGAATATTTGTCCCTAAGCAATTCCACGAAAGCGATCTTTATCCCTAGCCGCATTTAAAAAGGAGATTTTATTCTCTAATGGGCCCATTAACTTCATATTTCTCCCTAACCAGGTTCAAAAAGAAGATATTAATCTCTAATCTGGTCCATGAAGTGCATATTTCTCCCTAACCACATTTAAAAAAAAGAAGATATTAATCTCTCGTTTCCAGAAAGTGCATGTTTCTCCCTAACCGCGTTCAAAAAGGAGATATTAATCTCTGATCTGTTCAAAAATTGTATATTTCTCCCTAGTTTCTGCCACATATTAAATACTGAAATCACCCCCAACCCCAATCCAAGATGGCAGCCAAGACAGATCTGTGTTCAGTGTCAGTACCTGAGGTATTAATTTTTGTGTTTTATGTGTGAGATTTTCTTTACGTTTGAGTTTTTATGGGTGGTACTTTGCAATATTGACAGGCTCTCTGCAGAGGGGGTTCTCTTGTGGATACATGGTCATCAGATGACATTGGATTATCACTGGCTTCGGCCTACCTACAATTCTGTAGGATGACAATGCTAGTCATCAACCATCACCTGTGCCTGCTGATCTCTGGCCACTGGAGTGCTTGTGGGCCTTCAAGCAGAGGCCTGCTTGCTAGCCTCCTGTTAGCCTTCAATCATTGGTAGAGAAGATTGAAGCAAGGCTTCTGGACTTTTTTCTTTTTAGTTTTCTTGAAGACGTTCAATCATTGGCCTGCCTGCTAGCCTTTGGCCTTCACCCTTGTTTGTTTACTAGCTTCCAGACTCTCCAGCAATCAGCCTGCCTGCTAATCTCCAACCAGTGGCTTGCCTGTTACTCTCCAGCAATCAGCCTGCCTGCTTCTCTCTTCAGTATTGGGACTACCTGCTACATTCCAGCCATTACCCTGTCTGTTAACTTCCTCCTGCTTACCTCCACCCTCCAACCATCGGCCTGCCTGCTACCCCTTCCCCTCTGCTAGCCTCCAACCACTGGCCTGCCTGGCACACTTTTCACCACCCTTCATCCATTGGCCTGCCTGTTAGCCCTCTACAAGCCTTGCTTGTTGGCTTCCAGTTGTTGAACCTTCAGCTATCATCTCTACCTACATACTAACATCTTCAAAAGTGGTAAAACAGTGGAACTTCATTTTCCTTTCATGATGTCACAAATCTTTGTACTGTGCTTTATACTGCTGTGTGGTTTCTTTGATATGCCAAATAGGTCTGATAACCATTTCTTGCAAGCTATGCTACTTCAAAATGCACAGTTTGATAACTATGAGAAGTCAACAAGTCAGGATAGTTGCAGCTATAAAATAACCTCAACTTCATCTCAGCTGACCGTTTTTGTGGCTTTAAATTGTACACAATTAATTAACTCACCTACCTGTCCCAATCTTAAAATCTTTCAAAAATCTACACTTATTGACTTATTTTTAACAAATATGCCTTTTAAATATGTTGCAGAATCAGAATCAGAATCGTGTTTATTGCCATGTAAGTGAAGGGGATTCACATTACAAGGAATTTGCCTTAGTGATTGGTGCATACAAAAAAACATAATAATTAACATGACATAAGATAAAACTAAGATAAAATTAAGGTAAATAAGGTCAGGTGTTTTCTCTAATGATGTGAGTGATCATTGCGTGATTGCAGTTGTACGAGACACAAGGATTCCTAGAAGAGAGCCTCGTTTAGCTGAAAAACGTAATATCAAATTATTTGAGGCACAAGCTTTTATACATGACTTGTACCATTTTAATTGGGATAGAATTGTACTTTTTGATGATGTTGAACTGGCCTGGAAATATTTCCACAAAAACTTTTTGAGTATTGTGAATAAACACGCCCCTTTCTGCAAATTTAGAGTGAAAGGGCGTGATAAGCCATGGTTTACAACGGAGCTGTCAGACGGAATGCATGAGCGAAATACTGCTTGGGTCAGGGCACGCAAGTCACGATTAGAATCTGATTGGCTGAATTTTACCTCAATTATTCGGAAAGCAAAATCAGAATTCTATTTCTCCATGACAACAGAGAGTCTCAAAAACCCAAAGAAGTTCTGGGCATCCATCAAACCCTTGTCTGCTCGCTGTAACTCTGTCAGTCTGCCAGCTAGCATACTTGTTGATGGCCTCAGAGTAAGTGACAGAAGAGAGATGCTAAACTATTTTAATAATCATATTATTTCCTATGGTCATCTGTTTCAATCGGACAATTCTGATGAAGTACCTCCATCTCCTGATAGACTTATTGGGAATACCCAAGTTTTTAACTTCAGTCGTTTTACTATAACAGAGGTCACAAGGGCTTTAAAAGAACTCAATCCTAGGAAACCAGCTGGCCCAGATAACTTAGAGCCTTCTTTTCTAAAACTGGCAGCCAAAATTATAGCTGAACCCTTGTGTCATATTTTTAACCTTACTTTGATTTCAAATACAATTCCTCTGGACTGGAAATCTGCCCTTGTTACCTCTATAACAATCCTTGAACCTTGTCTTTATTTGAGCTGCTCTGCCCTCGGCCCGTGCTGTGCACTGTGATCTACAGACCTCCCAAATACTGTAAGGATTTTATAAATGAGTTTGCTGCTTTTATGGCTGAGCTCATGCCAAGATATGACTCCCTCCTTATCGTTGGTGATTTTAATATTCTGTCCAGACAAACCTATGACTAAGGAGTTTTTGAACATCATTGACTCTTTTAATTTAGCTCAGTGGGTGTGTGCCATCTACAGAGCGTGGACACACACTTGACTTGGTTTTATCTTCTGCTCTTCCTGTTCTTGGAGGTTTGACATGCTTTCTTCTCCGACCATGTGCTTGTGTTGTTTGACACCACTCTGCTCTGCAAGTGCCAGCTCCTGCCCAGTGTTCTCGTGTTTTTAACCCCTCCACTGCCGCCAAGTTCTCTCCACGACACCCCTGAGCTCAGCTCCTGGATTTATGACACCTGCCGGACTATACTGGACATCGTGGCCCTGCTTAAGGCTAGGCAACCTAAAGCCAAGTCTGAGCCCTGGCTAAATGAAGAGACTCGTGCTGTGAGACATAAGTGCCATGGGGCCGAGCGGAAATGGAAAAAAAGACAATTTGCAGGTGTCCTTTCAAATGCTAAGAGACTGTTGGGGTCTATATCACTCCACTGTGAAAGAAGCAAAAAGAAAACATCTGGTTCCACAGAAAGGCCTGGAAGCAAAGGCTTGTTTGAGTTTACAGTGAAGATGAAGACACAAGTTGATGAATGTTGTTTTGTCTTTAGAAGCCAGAGCAGGTGCTTCCACCCTGTGAATGGCTGCAGATAATCTGGACTTCATTACAGTCACTGAGATAAAAGGGAAGCATTATTATCTGTGTTCAACAATAAGTGTTAAATTCAAACGCTTCATAAATATCAGTGTGAAGTCAACGCTTCCAAACTAACAACGTTTGTCTCCATCTAGTGGTGAACAGGAGAAATGCGCCGCTTCCAGAGACACAGCTGAAAGCAGTGATAATCAGAGCACATGGAGCTCAGGAACAATGCACAGACTGCAGAGGATCCAGGCTGTCTGAGGACGGGTGCTGTCTGCTTGTGAATTTACAATGAAGTCATGAAGTGTTTTTTTTTTTTAAGTTGAATTTAGTTGTAAATTGTGTCATCACGTCTGATTTTCCCTCTTCAGGCCTTGAAGGCCTTCCTTGGTGCTTTCTGGGAGACGTTGCAGTGGATTGAACTCGACAAGGTGAGTGGATGTTTCCTGGCTGCTTCACTGCTGATGGTAGGACACACCAACCTGAAGACTCTGCTGTTTTTCCAGCTGCTGTCCTGTGAAGAGGTCCCTGACTGCAGCATGGCCTGCCTGGCAGATAAAGCATGTTCTTTGGCAGATGATTAGCGCTCAGACAAAAGTAGCATCTTGGAGGAACAGTGGCAACGTCAGGCGTGTTGGCCTGGTCCTCAACTGTGAGTACTTCCGAGGCCTACAGCTACATCTGCACCATCAGCGTTTGGTTTTACTCATGTTGCCCTCATGTCTGCAGTGTTTTAACTCTGCATTGCAGATCATGTGTTATTTGTTGTTAAACATGGTCCATCTTGTCCTCCTCAGCTGACGACCACATCACAGCACCAGCGCCTCCAGTGCCTCTGCCTGCACCTGGTCATCCACCAGCCAGGCCCCGCCTGTGGTCTGAGGAGACGTCTTCATGTCCCGCTGTGTCAGGTTATCGGTTTTCTTGTTATTTCTGTATGGCATGGTTTTTTTTCACCTCATATTTTCTCCCCTCACGCAGGCGGTATAGTGTAGTGATAAAAATTATATTATTCATAATATAATTAAATAAACTAACATAGATGTTGCATTAATAAATTAAAAGTAGTGTTCATAGTGGAAAGGTGCGACAAAGAAATTAGGTTAACCTAAATTATTATGTCAGTAGACAACTAAAATAGGCTTAATATTAAAATAGATGTTTAAATGGAGCGGGTCGTCAGGGTCGCTTTGCCATCTAACTATAATATATATGATAATAATATAATAATAATAAAGATATATTATTTATATATATATATATGATATAAAATTAGTAGTAGAGTGTTAAGGTAGGATTAAGTTAGATTAAATTAGTGTTTAGTGACGACAGGTGTGTAGGAGGTTGTGGTTGTTGTTTAGGGGGTGTGTGGATGCCGGCATCTGGTTAGTGTTGTTGTTGTGGTGTTTCTGTGTTGTGGGTTTGTTGTTGTGTCTTACCATTTGCTGCTGTGGTTTTTGGTGGTTATGTGGATTGGGTTTGATTGATGGATTTTTTTTGTTGATGGATTTTTTTGTTGACTGTGAAAAATGAATCAATGTGGACAGAAAATCAAAAGAAATGGATCCCAACTTTGCATTGAATGGAACAGCTCATGACTCCTTAAAAAGGAAGAAGCATTGTGAGGATCTCTGAAGAGTTGAAGACAAGAAGAAGAAACGATCCACGCTTTCAGCAACTGCATCAGAACCTGGACAAACCTTCTGGATCATACACTCAGTGTGTGCCACGTCAACATGATGACGAGCAGCGTCACAGCAATGTTCCAATCAATCAGCAATCGTTGTGGAAACTTGAAGTCCATTTCTGAGGAGATGGGGAGACAGGCGTTTAATACGTCTGCAGGACGGGTGCTCCTTTGGGAGGCGTTGGAGTCATTGGCTTGGAATAGGACAATGTAGGGCAGGATAAGCACACAAGTGATAGTGTAGGAGAGGTAGGAGTTAAATTAAACCATTAGGTGCTGTGACAGGAAGCATATAAACTAGGACAGTGTAGGAGAGGAAGGAGTTAAATTAAACCATTAGGTGCTGTGACAGGAAGCATATAAACTAGGACAGTGTAGGAGAGGAAGGAGTTAAATTAAACCATTAGGTGCTGTGACAGGAAGCATATAACCTAGGACAGTGTAGTGTAGAATAAGCAAACACACGTAATAATACAGGATGGTAGGACTGAGATAATTTAACTGAAGTTTTGCTAAACATTTGTCGTTATCTAGCCAAAAATCCAATAAAACGTGATGTAATTAAGTAGGCGTTCAAAGTCTGTGCTTTGTTACCACGTGCTAGCAGCATAGTAAGAACTGGACGTCAGGAAAACATGGCCTAGACCATATTTACTAATAGATCAAAATAGATCTTTAATGCCTAAGTATGGTCAGAGAGAGTTCATAGTTGTTATAGTAGCACATTAGGGATGCAGACATTGTGTTAGCTGGTAGCTAGTGGTTGTAGGAGCTCTTGGTGCTGGGCATTTGGTTTGTTGTGATGGTTGTAGGTGGGTTGTTGACGATGGGCTAGTTGTTGGTCTTGTGGAGTTGTTCGGTGTAAAATGCCCAGAGTAGTGTGGTGTAGTAATAAATAGGACAGATTACCAGGCAAACCAGTCAAAGCGGTAGTGTAGAGGCTAGAATTAATGGCCCAAACCTGGCGTCCTGAAAGTGAAGTTTATATGTTGCGTATATCACCTTATATGGTGGCAAAACGAGGTTAGTTAAGTAACACGTGCGTCGTTGGTGTTTTAACAGAGCGTAACAAAAATAGTCCTTTAGGTTAATTTGGAGAATCTTCATCAACAACAATAAGAGTAGTTAATAGAAGTGAGACAGATTAAAGTGTCGGTGTCTAAACTAGGCAGCAAATGAAATGGAATATGTTAAAGGAGAGGTGGAGTGTCAGTGTTCCCTTTAACTGTAAATATGTCAAGTAGTTGTAGCGTACAAAAGTAAATTCTTAGAACAAACTATGCTTCCTAAAAAAGGTGTAGCTGTAGAGAGCATAAGTCTAATGAAACTTAGGACGAGCTGGTAGCCGAAAGTGTAGGGTCACTTTTCACTTTGATGTAGGCAGCTAGGTAGCACAGCCACTATGGGTGCTTTTTATCATGGGCTTTTTGGAGGTTCCTGTCTGAGCACTGGAGGGCTTTAACAGAACAGTGGGTTGTTGGAGGAAATATGAGTGCGTTCATGGCTGTTTTGTTCTTCACAGAACTGCTGATGTCTCCTGGAAGGCTGGATTTCTGCAGGGAAGGTAATGTGTCTGCAACTGTTCTCTACACATGCTTCCAGTGAAGACGCTTGCTTACCACTCTGACTTTATTGTTCTGCAGAACTGCTGCGTTGACACCTGGATGCCTTCAAGTGAGGTAATATGTCTGCAACTTAACACATCCTGCCAGTGAAGACACTTACCATGCTGCTGTGATGTTTTTATTTTTTGCTTCGCAGGACCACTGATTTGTCGCCTTGAAGGCTGGATTTCTGCAGTAAGGTAGCGTGTTTGCAAGTCATCATAACGCATCCTATCAGTGAAGATGCTTGCTTACGGTACCTCTGTGTTTTATTGTTTTAGCTCCACAGGACCACTGATTCGTCACCTGGAAGGTGGAAGTCCTGCGAGTATGGTAGTATATTTGCAACTCATGTTAACACATGCTTCCAGTGAAGATGCTTGCTTACCAGTCTGACTTTATTGTTCTGCAGAACCGCTGCATTGACACCTGGACTTCTGCAAGTGAGGTAATATGTCTGTAACTTGTTAACACATCCTGCCAGTGAAGACACTTACCATGCTGCTGTGATGTTTTTATTTTTTGCTTCGCAGGACCACTGATTTGTCGCCTTGAAGGCTGGATTTCTGCAGTACGGTAGCGTGTTTGCTAGTCATCTTAACACATCCTTTCAGTGAACATTATTCCTTACCACTTTTTTCTTCACAGGACCACTGAGTCATCACACTGAAGGGTGGATTTCTGCCGGTGAGGTGATGTGTCTGCAACTCATCGTAGTACATCCTATCAGTAAAGATGGGTGCAATACTGCTGTGTGACTTTAGAAGCCTGGATGTGTAGGTATTAAGTCTGCAAGTCATGGTAATGCATCCTACCTGAGCAGCTTACTTACAGTATTGCTTTGTGACCGTTTTGTCCTCGTAGACCTCGAAGAAATGGTAAAGGACTCGGTGGCCTCTGCAGTTCAACCAGGTGCAATGAACTCCGCGTCACAGATTGTCACCAATGGCAATTAACCAAAGGAAGGTTACTGTCTTAATATGGTCTGTCCTCTCCTCCGCAGATGAAGAGCACCTTGAAGCATCTGTGCATCGTCGCCTCTGCCCGTCGGCGTGGTGTACAGTAATTGTTTTAGTGTTCTCTCTCAGACCGCACCAACAGTCTATTGCAGATGTCGAGGTACTGTAAAACCTTGTGAAACTGTAGGTATTTAACTTGTGTGTTTTTCTGGTGTTTTTTTTAAATGCAGACATTGTTTTGAAATGTCAGAGGACTTGTTTTAGGTTTGGCTGAGTGTTTTGCCCTGTCTCCGGAACCCCAATGGGCAGGATTTCAAATGACTCTCCGGGTTGGAAATCTCACCAAGACTTTGGCTTCGGATGGATTCGGCGTGCACCAACGTGCCCTGACTGTTTGACTGACTGAGGGTCTGGGTGGTATTGTGTTGTGCAATGTAGGGTCAAGATTGTGGATGTTGTAGCTTAGATCCTAGAATGCCGGCATGTTGTTAGTTGGAGTTGAGTTTGTGTGGATTAGTTGATTAGTTTTGTGGTGGTTGAGGTGACTTGACTGGGACTGGGAGCGTACACAATAACAAAAGGACCAAGGAAAGTCAAATGTGTCGCACAACAGGCACCAACGATTTCTCAATGTAACATATGCGTGGAAACAGTGACAGCAAGGAGACATTGTGGACAAATGAAATACAAACATACTCAAACACGGTGTTGGAACAGAGCAGCACATGACTGCTAAAGTAAAGGGCAAGGATGGAAAAAGGCACAGTTGCAACAACTAAGCAATGCTATCAGCAAACACATTCAAACCCGGATCAAAGCTGTGGACAACTGGGAAATCAATCCATGGCATTTCAAACCAACAATGAAGGTGTCACAGCAATGTATCAATCAAGTACTTGCACAAGGGAGCTGTGGAAATGCAAGCACGGGTTCTGTGACCAACATGATATTCAAATGCAACGTGTGGGGTGCTGGTTTTTTGAATTTCAGCACCAACTGTCCCTTTATGCCAATGATGGGGGAAATGTGGGAAATGAATGTAATGTGTGTCATGTTGTAGCAGATTGCTGCTGGGTTGTCAAAGGTTTTGTGCTGCCTTTCACCTGGACAGGTGAGGGGGGTCACTGCTTGAAAAGGACAAAAATCCTTTTCCGGTCCCGCCCCTTGCCTTTTGTGGTGTCATTGCATCGCATGGTCACATCATTCCAGAAACCTGTGCTTTTTCTCTGTTTCTGTTGCTTATCTGTCAGGTACCCACTGCCACCCCAACTCCACCTAACACTGGGGTGGTGGGGGGGTGGAGTAAAGACCAGAATCTGAGCTGGGGGACAAAAGTTGACCTGCTAGTTTTTTGTCAATACATGTGTATTCCAAGGTTTTGCCACAGCTTGTACTGGAAGTGTCCCTACTTTGCTGTTGACTCCTTGTTTGTTATTGTCATGTTAACCTTGTTTAATAATGGTCTTCTGTACCAGGTGGTCTTGACCTGGACAGTTTTGGCCAGACTTACGTCACCACAAACCCAAACGTGCTTTATGTCATGGATCCATTTCAGTCAATACAGCTGTGTCCAGAATTTGCCTTTGCAGAAATGTGTGATGTGATCAAAAATCAGGGCGCGCCGTTGGCGAGGAATGGTAAGTGGAGCTAGCAAGCAAAGTGTATTTTTAAATGCAGTGTGTGTTTGAGTTGGCGATTCACTGACATGTTTGTCTCTTGTCTTCCAGATGTTCCGGCGACGTCACTCCCCGGCCTCACTGTGTTCCAGCCTGCGACTTATCCTTTTGTACTAATGCCATGTTGTGAAATGACTGAATAAAAGTGATTGATGGAAGTTTTTGTGGTTTGCTCATATTTGTGAGTTTGGGACATTGTAATGTGTTTTGATGAAGACAGATTTGAAGTTTACAGGATTGCAGGTGTCATGTTTTTGTGTGTTTTACACAGGGACTGGAGGATCTGGAGTGGGTGGTTGTGTCCTGCCAAACAGTACCCTGGTTTCACCTTAATGTCAAATCCTGGGTATTGTAGTGAATAAATTGTCCCACACAATGTTGTGTGTTTGTCTACAGTTGAGTGACATTGTTGTGATAAGGTGGCTTTAAAGAGAGAACAATCAAGATGTGTCATTAGAGGTTGTACACACAGTTCGAGTGTGTGAATCATGCCACGAAGTTACAGTCATTGCATACAATCTGTATTTGAATCCAAAAACTCTGCCATTGCTCGTCATAACAGTCATGTCACTGGGTGCAGTCCAGCCACGCTGACATCTCCAAAATGGTAAATGTTTGAAATGCATTGTGTATTCATCAGTTAAATACATGATGTATTACTGCCATGGAAAGCCAAACACTTGATGAGTCCTTTGAAAGATGTTATTCCAAAGAGGTACGATGGTGAAGCCGATTTTGTTTCACTGTGTCCGCAGGCCTGGTGTCGTCAGATGTCGATGCAGAACTGCAGTCTGGACGTGTGAGACGGCTAGAGTTGTCCTGTCTTCCCGTCAGCAGGAGGGGTTCTGCAGTGTGAGCTGGGTTCTGGTAAAGGTTGTTGACATTATTATCGGTCTTATTGAGGTAATGTGATTAGTGGCATCGATGTAATCATGTAGAATGTGCAGCATGTTGTGCATGTAAAGATGTCTGAAGTTGTTTTAAAGAAACCCAGAGCCTCACCCCCAGATAGAAAGTCCCTTTTAATGTGAAGAAACCCTCACGCTCTCTTAGTCTCTTGGTCGTCGAGCACTGTGGGCTGAACCGGCAGGCTAGCGTGCTCTGCAGTGTAGAAGATGGAGTGTTTTTGGGTGATGTGAAAGGAACGTTTTCAGAGTTGTATCTTGTGCAAGACATATTGTTGTTGTGCTTTACTTTGCCAGATTAATTAGTTCTTCACAGTGTAGGCTAGTTATGTATGCACATACTCAGATAGCCACTGTAGCCTCGCAGGAATGCCTCATGCGGTAGAAGTATGTCAGGTGAGTTAGACACTGCAAGTGTTGTGCATGAAAATAGCATTGATAATTGTAAGAATGTTGTTTGTTTGGAGTGTTTGTTTGTTTGGAGTGTGTGTGTTTGTCTGCACAGAGGCATGTAGCAATTATATGGCAATTGGACCTGATGTTTAAATTGTGTCAGACTCGAGATGAACATTGCGCCAAAAAGAGCCTAACAAAAAAAAAGTCCTAATCCAAAGTTCCTAAAGTTAAGTCTGAGTAGTATTGGGGCTACTTTGGTGTATTGGTGGAACCAGGGAACAGACTGTAGCCAGAAGCAGGGTCAGTTGCCTCAAAATGCTCTCTTAATGCAGCATTTCCTTGCAGATGACTGTGTTCAAGCTGTAGGTGTCCTGCATGTGTCCACTTGAATGTCAGCTCTGAGTCAGCTCTTGTGAAAATTCTTTGACATGTCCGATGAGGAAAGGATTCTGGATTAGGAGGAGGAGGAGCTAGAGGAGGCAGAAAGTGTTGAACTTTTTAGTGACCATATAGCCATTGGGATGTGTAAATGTATGCCTGGTGAGTCTCGATGTGTCATATTGGGCTTGCAGTATCGTCAGCTTGGACTTCAGGGGAAAACACCACGGGTCTCATTTGATGTCACCTTGCTGTTGAGTCACACACAGGTGTGTTGAGCTGCATCCCTACCTCAGAAGCCACAGAGATGGTAGGAAGATGTCTCACACAAGACGGCACACTGAAGGAACGAAACAACGTCATGCCGGACCACAGCCGTGACCTGCCGGACCTCTGCCTGAACAGCACTTGCTTCCAGTACAATGGGATCACCTATGTCTCCAATTGTGGCTAATCTGTACATGGAAGAAGTGGAGAGAAGAGTTCCTGTTGATACCTGGGTCAAAGCCAAGACGCGTGAATCGGAACGGTTCAACACATCAACTCAGTGGACGTCAACATGAAGGTCACAATCTGGATTCAATCTGTCCTTTTTTTCTCCACACTTTTGCACCTTGAGTCCTGAATGAAAGGCACGCTTGACTTTGTATGTTGGCTCAGGCTTATAAGCTTGGACACAGCTTAGCTATGAACCGTTGCGGATGGAGGGTATCGGTGATGGTCCTCTGGCCAGTTGTCATGTCTGCAGTTTTGCTCATGTTGAAGCAATGTAAAGACATCTTGGAACATCTGTGCAGGTGTTTTGAGTTGAGTGGATGATCAGAATGACGGCTGAAAACAGTGTTTCACAGCCTGCGGTCATGCGCTTTGTTGTTTTGTGGGTTTTTGTTTGTGCAGCGTTGCATGTTTTTATAAAAGTGCATTGTGTTGTTTGTCCTGTTCTGTTCTTGCATCCCGATTGTTTGATAATGGTCTATGAGGGGTCACTGTAGTCTAATTTTGTTCAATTCCTCTTTTCGTGGGCTCTATGAGCTGGGAATAATCTATAAGTATATAATAAGTTATTGTGTAAAATGTGGCCCTGAGTGTAAAATATGTGGACTGGAATGGACTGTTTTTAACAGTTTTTAATATATATATATATATATATATATATATATATATATATATATATATATATATATATATATATATACATACACATACATAAATATGTGTATGTAAGGGAGTGTTTCTTGTCGCTGTTGGTCAGGGGTTGTGGCTCTGGGTGTGTGAAGTGCTTTGAGACAGTTGAGATTGTGAGACGTGCTGTTGAATTGAAATAGAATTAAACTGAATGTGTTTTTTATGTAGGCTAAGGAGAAGGAGATGACGGAGCGTCACAGTGGTGTCAGCCTAACAGAAATGGTGGAAATGTAAGCAAGACTGCAGGTATGTGTTTTCTCCTGTATGTTGTGTAGTGGGACAGCATTGGAAGTCCTAAAGTTTATGTTTAGTTTTGTTTTTACCGTAGGCCCCGGCCCTGGCCCTTGCCCCAGTGTGAGGAGCCACAGCAGCTGTCGATCAGGTGATGGTTTGTTGTGGTGTGTGTGTCGTGTTGCCAGTTAGTGCTCAGTAGTTAGAGATTTTGATTGTACATGAGTGTCGTTACTTTGAACCACTTTGTCCTCTGAGCGGGTCAGTACTACTTCCTCGTGTGCAGACATTGTCCATATTTTTCCAGGTCAAATTCAGTGAGTAATGATAGAACAGAACGAGTCAGTATGTGTATGTACAATCTCTGTATACATACAACAGATCCATGCTCAGGACAATGCTCTCCACAGACAGACCTGCATTTTCCTCTTGGACACTGGTCTCCATTTGTCTTTGTGACATAAACAGAAAAATAATCGGCAACAGAGAACAGTGTTCACACACACACACACACACACACACACACACACACGTAGCCTTTACATATTTACGCATTTTTATGATGCCACGTACACCATGTACACCAGGACGAGAGGCAGGGCTGCTAGCATCTGCTAGCTGGACAGAGGCTAACATTTCAAACGAGTGACTTGAGACAGAACACTGACCGACGCTAACGTTACTTTAGAGTCAACTTGCAGCAGTCCAAACATCTCTGCTTCCACGGTCGGTGTAAATGTTCTGTTAGCTCTACTTTGACATTACTCTGCCTTCAAAGTGCAGCTATGACCGACACTCTATCTGTTGTTGTTTTTAAATGTAACGTTACTGCATGAATCCTGACTTTCAGCCAGGTAAATAGCTACATGTGCTGCGTGTTGTATGTAGCCCTCAGGCACTCCACAGAGACCCCAACAGATGGCGCTGCTCCAGTGTAGGTGACAGTGAGGAACGGTGCCGTTGTTCTGCTGCGGGTGGGCGGGTCCTGACGTTTTTGGATATAGACAATTACATTGAGTTCTGTAGAAGTAATTTATTATTGACGTTCAGTCAAATCTGTTTTAATATTAAGCTGCCAAAACATTCACACTTTGTAAGTATGTGCAACTTAAATAAATTCAGAAAGAAAAGGGAATGAACTTACTGGAAGAAATATACTTTATAAAATAAAGTCCTACAGACGACACCATTGAAGGGCTTTTTACAGTGTAGGCAGTTGGTGTGCATGTTAGAATCAGTGTGATGGTCTGCCTCAGACAGACCGGACCAAAGCAGCAGTACAGCTTCAGGCAGCCTTAAACATAGTGTGTAGAGGCTGACGTGGCCTCAGCACAGGACATGTTTTAGCATAGCTGAGCTGCTGTAATGTTACTGTTGCTGTTAGACGTGCTTTGAGGTAGCTGACACTGTTAGCAGTATTTAAATTGCAATATTAAAATAGTGGAAATGAGTTGAATGTGTTTTTTGTGTAGGTCCTGGAGCAGAAGATGATCCAGCTGAATGAAGTGTAGAGTGAATCAGCAGTGATGCAGGTATGTGCGGTTTGAGTATGTTGTGTAACTGAGTAGAAATGTCGTCCTGAAGTCCCACAGTTAATGTGTCGTTGTTGTGTTTATGCCACAGGCCCTGTGTGTGATGATAACAGAAGCTCGACAGCCAGTGTCAGGACACAGCAGCTGACCCTCAGGTCATGGTTTGTCAGTGTCAGTGTGTTGTGTTGCTAAATATTTCCCATTCACAAATAGTTTGTGAGGTTAGGTAGTTGTTTAATAAATGTCCAAAGATCTTAGAAGCTCATGTGATGAGTCATAAAGATTTTGAAGAAGTGTGCAGTTGTCTGTGTGTGTGTGTGGAGAGGGAAGCAGTGAGTCGGGTCACTGTGTGTTCATTACGCATGGAGCCAGATGAATTTTGAATAGACGTAAATATGTTGACAATCAGAGTTTATGTTGCTACTGATTAGATTATGATTTGAATTGTTTTTATGGATAGAATGTACGGATTGTATAGAATGAATGGATGGCTCCTCCCTGGCAATCAGCTCTAAAACACCTGCAGACAGGCGGGGCGAGGTGTGTGCAGGAGGAGGAAGGCAGGAGGAGAGATCCGGTTTTGTTGCCGTGATTTGATTTGATTAGTTCTTATTTTGAATTTCTTTTTTGGTGAGAAAATTATTTTTTTGTCACAAACCTCCTCCAAACAAAGGGCCTAACCACTGGCTGTGACACATGGGATGAAAAGAGTCTCTGGCTAATGTGTTGAGTGGTGTTTGTGTGATGAAGGCCAGCCAGAGGTTTGCAGTGTGAACGAAGGCGGAGATTTCATATGTACAACACAGTCGGCGGTTGGTGAGTGAGTGTAATGTAGCTGTGTAGTTGTAGACATTTGTGTGTCTGCATGTGTCTGCAGGCTGGATTTATGCCGAGCTGCTGTCTGGGCCTGTGACCCATCAGAAGCAGCTGTATAGAAGCTAGGAAGCGTTCCAGTAAGAGGTACCGGAGGAGCTCAGAGAGGTTCCTGGTGAGGGAGGCCCGTCAGCACGTTGCTGCACCTGTGTCATACAGAGAACATCGGCACCTGGACGCACCGGGTCAGTTCAGACAAGCAACGGGCCAAATGGGTCCATGTCAGTGAATGATACTGTTCATGTTTCAAGTAGAACCAGAGGACGAAAGAGAAACATTGTGATGTGGAGTTGTGTAGTGTTGTTGTGACGGGTCCTGTTGGAGTGGGACCAGTGATCCTGTTTGTTGGTGATGACACGTTGTGATGTGTTATAAACTGATAGTGTTTGGTTGGTTTGACAGGAGCTGAGGCTGCTGCCTGTCAACCAGAGCGACAGGCATGTGCGGATGCAGGTGTTGTGTAACTGTTGTGTGTGTGTGTAGTTTATGTGATTAATGAGACGGTGTTGTGTGTTGTTTTTGACGTTGTGTTTTGTTCCTGAAGGTCCTACGAGGTGTTTCCTGTCGGTGTGGTAAATGGGCTGTTAGAGAGCAGCGGGTCATGCTGTGATGTGTCTGTGTGCGGTCATGTAGTTGAGAAGGTTGTGGCATGTGTTCATTTTGTGTGTGTGTTTTCTGCGGGTGTGTGCTGAGCTGCAGCAGGGTGCTGTGAGTGAGCAGAGTGTACCAGTGTTAACAGGTATGTTTTTGTATATATATATATATATAATATATTGTATTGTTATTTAATGGAATATATACAAAGGTGAACAGAGGCACTTCCAGCAGCCATCACTCCTGTGTTGTAATTAGGTTTGGGCGATATTGGCCAAAGAATGAGTCACGATTATTTATGGCATTTAGCTGATAATGATTACACATCAGTGATTATTTAAGGTTAAAAAAATGTCTGTGCAAACAGACCTGCTAACCTGTGGCTGGAATACGTCCCACACTAGTGCATGTTTTCACTCATACTGTAGAACAGCAGCAGAAAAAACAAACAAACTGGACAATTTCACATGTAACTGTGTGTTTGTGCAAATCAACCTGCGTTACGTTAGGTTGGTTGTAAGGAGCATAATACTAAACATGTCGCGGATTCTCGGCCGAGTGGAATTCTTTCCAATATCTGCTGGAGGAGGCCTCGCTGTAGCTGGCGTTGTGACCTCGTCACGCTTTCTTCGCCTTTCTTCGTGCTCCAGCTTATGGTGACAGACGTTGAACCTCTGTTAGAATGTCCTGCTCCGCGTCATTTAACTGAACACCACCGCCTTCTGCCATTATTGTGATTTATTATTGTGGGCTTACATGTGTGCACTTGCAGGGGAGAGTACGTCACACAAAAATGCATCATCATGACGAGGCACTAATTGCAATAATTGATGAGTGGTAAATATAGTAATCGGTGACAATTTTTCTGACGATTAATCGCACACGATCAGATTTTGGCACAAGCGTCGTCCTAATGGTGCATTGTGTTAGCCGATTGTGTTAAAAAGGCTAATTGATGATTAGAACAGTGCTGTGAGATGATGTTAGCACAGCTGAGTAATGCTGATCAGAGAAGCTCTAGAAGTGGCTCGGTGACCCCAAACTTTTGAATGGTAGTGTCCACACATGATGTCATCATGGTGCATGTGTAATGAGATGTGTAGCATTGGAGATCAGATATTTCCCCCTCTGTGCAACACAGGAGGAAGATGTAGCATCCTCTTTGTCAAATCTTCTTTGTTCATATTCAAATTCAAATGGCCTGCAGACTTTAAAACAGTTTATGTGGGTTGTCTGATTCACATCTGTCCTATAAATACTGCTGGGGGAGTTTCCTAAGAACAACATTTTGGTGCATTTGTCTCTTCTTCTTTTTAAAGAATTCCATGTTTTTTCTCTATATTTGGCTTCATCAGTGCCCTCTGGTGGCCGCGTGTTGGTATTGTCAAATAGCTGCAAGTATCAGAATCAGAATTCCTTTATTTATCCCTGAGGGGAAATTCTTTTTTGTTACAGACAAAGAAATCAAAGATAAATTGAAGTTTGAAATAGAAATATATAATAATCTAAATACCTAGACAGCATTTAAATCCCTGAGTTGTATCTAAAGAAGAAGACACATATTTACTACTGTATAAAAACCTTTACATAGTAAAGAGCAGGACATGAATGTACCAGTATGAATGTACAGTGTCTGAGTGACTGTCACAGTTCAGAGTTCAGTAGTTTGATTGACAGGCAGGAATGACTTCCTGTGTCTCTCAGTGGTGCATCGTGGGAGTCGGAGTCTGCTGCTGAACGAGCTCCTGTAGCTGGTCAGCACAGTGTGGAGCGGGTGAGAGGGACAGTCCAGTACAGTCTTTATTTTGGACCACGTCCTCCTCTGGCACACCTCTGTCAGAGAGTCCAGGTCCTGTCCTACAACATGGCCTTATGTGATAGACGTGTGTGCCGCGTCTCCATGGAGACTCTGAGACCAGTTTAATGTTTACAGACAATGAGGAAGTGAACTCTGATCGCAGGCGTTTGCAGGCGGAGGGACCTGAACGGACCGTGGTCTGCTGCCTGTGGAGATGAAGGTGGAGGAGAAGCTGGAGGTGAAGGTGGAGCTGCTGAAGTTCTGCTTGGCAGTCTTTAACACCGTGTTTCTGGTGAGTCCATCTTCACATCCTTCAATAAGCTCAGAGGCCTTTTTCATCCAGGAGGTCTGAGAAAAGATTCCTCTGGATTAATCAGTCAGAGTCCTTCTGATCATCACGGATACATTTTCAATGTGTTCTTTTTCTGTTTCTTTTCGTTTGTTTTGAATTGCTGATGTCAGCTGGTTTATTTAGTAGTTTCCTCTTTGAAGCCAACAGTAGGAATAGATGTTCACTTTAACAGTAAAGCACAGTCTGAACAGTGATGATGCTCAGAGTAGGGATGGGGCCGATCCGATCCAGTATCGGTATCGGGTTCCGATACCAGCTTAATTAACGGATCGGAAATTTCCGATCCAACCTGGAGAAATTTCCGATCCAGAGTTAATGACTCACACGTGATCCCGGGCTAGGTGACGTGTCTGTGCTCCAATGAGACACTGACAGAGATGACACGCCTCCTTTAAGGAAATCCTCTGCAGTTTGCAAGTAGCAGTTTAAGCATTGAGCGCCATACAACATGTCCGCTGTGTGGAAATATTTTACGGTCGAAACGCCACAAAGTAAGACAGCAACGTGCAATGTTTGCAAAGCCATCGTTCCGAGAGGTGGAACCTCCGTTGCGACGTTCAACACTACAAATATAATTAAACACCTGAAAAAGCACCACTCGAGAGAGCACGAGGACTTTTTAACCAGGGGGCAGAAAGAAGAGAAGAGCCGCCAAGAACCACTTCTGGAATCATTCAAAAGGCAAAATAAACTTCCAGCAGACAACGTAAAAGCCAAAGGGATTACAGAGAAGTTGCTCAACTTCATCGTACTTGATGACCAACCCTTATCAGTGGTGGAAAACGAGGGGTTTCGCAGCCTGATTGAACACTTGCAGCCCAGGTATAGTTTACCGTCCAGGAGATATTTGTCAGAGACGGCGCTACCTGAACTGTACAACAGAGTGTCAACCAAGTTAGCCGATAAGCTAAAAGGAGTTCCAGCCCTGAGCTTTACCACAGATATTTGGACTTCAGATGTCTGCCCAATGTCACTGATAAGTCTCACAGTGCATTGGGTTGATTCAGATACACATAGAATTTAAATAAATATCCATTTAAACCCTTAAAGTTGCATATTTGTTTTCAGGATGGGATTTCTGCCGTTTTCTAACCTCATACTTACCTCAAGTTGCTTTTTGGAGAGAAGTTTATTACAGCCTCGTAAAATCAACAATAATGATAATAATCATAGTGATATAAAAGCAAATAGAGCTATGGTATCGGAATACTATCGGTATCGGCAGATATCCAAATTCAGGTATCGGAATCGGATCGAAAGTGAAAAAATGTGGATCGGTGCATCCCTAGCTCAGAGCCTTGTCTTGACCTTTGACCTCTGTAGTTTGTGGGTCTGAGTGCGGCCGGCTGTGCGATCTGGATCCTGTTCGACAGAGGAAGCTTCCTGAACTCCCTCCCCTCCGGTAAAGACTGCAGCTTTAAAGGATCAGCCCAACATTTACAAAGAGGACGCTGCTTTAGCCTAGCTTAGCACAAAGACTGTAAACAAGGGGGAACTGTTAGCATAGCTCAATGACACTGTGTGTGTGTGTCTGTCTGTCTCTGTGTGTGTGTCTCTGTCTCTGTGTCTCTGTGTGTGCAGAGGAGCTGCAGGTGGTGTCCGTGGGCCTGCTGGTGATCGGTGGTGTTGGCGGTCAGCGTGGCAGCGACCTGTGAGATCAGGTTCCTACTGCTGACGGTGAGTCAGCGTAACGTCTGATGCTGCATTCAGGTCACGTGGGAAAATGCTGCGACCACATCCAGGGCTCAGTCAGCTGTTTTTTACCTGTGTCCCTCGGCTGATGTGTGGTGGGTTTCTTGAAAGAACACTGTGAGAAATAAAATCCAGTTTTGTTTCTTAGTGCTGCCCCCTGCTGGTACCCTGTGCTATTATTACACAGACACTGGCACACACTGACACACAGACACACACATATACACACACACTGACACAGACACACGCACACACACACAGACACACACACAGACACACACACACACACACACACACACACTGACACACACACACACTGACACACACTAAAACACACACCGACACTGTGACTGACTCACAGGGCGGCTGCTGTGGCAGAACCGGTGCTGCTGATTGGCTGAGCAACACCTACATCCAGAGCCTGAACCTGACGAGTCCAGACGTGCTTCCGTGTTCCTGCTTTCACTCGTTTCAGCGCAGCGTCAACTCTTCCTGGTGCTCCGAGCTGCTGAACCTCACTCTGATTGGCCAAGGGAGCAGCACGAGCTCGCTCCTGAGGGGGCGCCGGCGGCTCTAAACCTGCTGTGTTTCATATCGCTGGTGTGATGTGATGTTTTACCCATGATGCTGCTGGGTTTGTGGTTTTCAGGGCTGCAGTCAGACGTTCAGTGATTGGCTGCAGGAGAACTCCCTGACCATCATCGCCATGGACGTCGCCCTGCAGTTACTGCAGGTAGTAACACTGCACTGCCTGCAGAGGGTGCAAACACACCTTTGTCACAGTCTGAGGGTTTTTATGTGTCTTCACTGAGTCACCAGCAGATCACTTTGACGTGTCAGCACTTCCTGTCTGCTTCTGATTGGATGGTTTTGAATCAACATGGCTGCCTGTTTGTGGTTATATGACATAAATATTTATTAAGGGTGAAGAAGAAGGAAGATCAGCGCAGCTCTGTATCTGTTAGTAGATGAGGTACTGAGGTAGGTACTGAGACCAAGCAGCACAAACTGCAGTTCCTCCAGTGTCCACTAGACGCTGTCTCATACAGTGAGTCTGGATGGTAACCTTATGTTACTCTAGCTCCATCACACTGAGTGTTTCCGCCTCTCTGCAGGTGGCGCTGTTCGTCATGGCGGTGTATCTGTACCGTGCATTTGGAGAAGGCCGCGCTCTGAAACGGACCGATCTGCTGGCTGGCAGAGACCACGCCCCCACCGATGACCTGGGGGAGCTGAACTACGCCTACAATGACCAGGTTGGAGCTTACATAGACCCCCATCACCTGCCTTATCACCACGATGACCACGGCCAGGTGTATGTGGACCAAGTGCAGAGCTACTAACCTGCTACAAACATTATAGGCTCAGGTTCTGGTTCTGGAAACATGAGCCTCCAACCAGCCTGCGGTCTTATACCCTCTGTTATCCAACAGACACAGCTTCTCAGAATACACACACACATCTTAGAGCAGGCACAGGCACAATCATATTTCACAGTAACACATCATGGATGAGATCATCGGAGTGACATCACATATATGTCCATAGTAAGACATCTATAAACACACCAACACCTGTGTGGAAAACAACGAACGATGGCAAAAACACAGCTAACACTACACAACCAATACTAAAACAACACAACTGGGGAGATGACGTACACAGGCAGGCTAAGTCTATACGTGTGAAGCTTGAAATTTGTAGGAGGAGATAAATTTGGCAGATGACCCTGGTTGAAGGGCTCTCTCATAGACTCCCATGTTAAAAATGACACAGAAACTGCTTAATATGTGAAAAACTATAGTCTTTTGAAAAAAATAACATTAATTTAGCTTAATGAGGCAGGCAGAGCTGTTACCATATTTGGCAACCATATGGCATTTGGCTGCATTTGGCAGCCATATTTGTAGTCTTTATCAGACTTTAAGCATTATATCTGTCATATTGATCATCCTTCAGCTGTATAGTATTTGGCTGCTTCTTTATCAATCGTTACGCATGATATCTGCCATATTCATTGCTATGGAGCTGTTTGCTACATGTCCACATCGCATATACTGTGTTGTAGAGCAACATCTTGTGATTCTGGCTGTGTCCATACTTTTTGTCTGAAGGCTTCGGTTTGGACAAAAGCAGCAGTTGTTTAGAGGGTGTTTTTACATCAGAAATGCATTAGGAGGGGGACAGAGAGAGCTGCAGTTAGGGGCGGTTGAGAAACATTCAGGTTGCCATGGATACAGGCAGGCAGGGCTGTTACCGTGGTGACAGGCTGACAGGGGTACCTTTGATGACTCAGAGATCAAAGGCATACCAAAGTTATATAAAGGTACACCTTTGTGCAATAAAGGTGTTGGTGGACAGTTTCAAGGAGAGACACAGCAGGAGATTTTGGAGAGTTCGTGGAAACGAACCTGCCTAAAGTGCAAAGGAAAATAATCAAACTGATTACTGGACTAAACTCGGAGAAGAGAAGGATCAGAGAGGAAGAACGAAACACAGCTGCAGAGGAGGCTAACATCTTTTACACATTTCTTCATACAGTCAGATTCGTGGTGAGTACCAACAGTAGTGAGTGATAAGTGCAACTTCTCCATGTTTATTTAAAGAGAGAGTTGTGCGCATTTATGCACATGCCGTGTGTGTGTGTAAGTGTGTAAGGGCGAACTCCATTCCGCGTGATAGAGAGACCAGAGAAGTGTAAACCCAGGGACTGTAGAGACGGTAGAGCTCCTGGTGACGTTAAACCAAACTGTTTTGCCTGTAGAGCCAGCTGTTCGGGGAGAGTGCCGGTCTTTTTGCTCATTCATGGTGAAGTGACTGGACCAGAGCAAACCTATTTTCTAACTCGCTGCCTAATTAGGCAGGCAGAGCGGTTACCATGGTGACAGGCTGTCAAGAAGCATACAAAGCAGCCATATTTGTAGTCTTTATCAGACTTTAAGCATTATATGTGTCATATTGATCATCCTTCAGCTGTATAGTATCACTAGTATTACGGCTACTTCTTTATCAATCATTACACATGATATCTGCCATATTCATCGCTATGGAGCTGTTTGCTACATGCCCACATCAAAATCGTTTAGTCTCCCTAAGCCTCAGCTATTATTCCAAGATCAGACAATTCACCTGCTGTTCAAAGCAATTATCCAGCTGCTGTTCAGGTTAATTCGGCTGCTTTTATGACTGCTTCAGCTTGTGTTCAGAGGAATTCAGCCCTTGTTCTGCCATCCAGCTTCTATTCATATGCATTTAGATGTGTTTTTCATACTTTTAGAGTTCAAAGCAATCATTCAGATAAGCTTTCAAAGCAATGCTTCAGCTTCTGCAATCAAACTTGCATTTCCTTCAGGAGCCTTTTACAGCAGCGTATCTTCAGCATACATTGACCGATTTCAGCCATTCAGCTATCAAAATGTTCATCTCACAGAGGACATTCCGGGTCAACCTCAAGTTTTTTTCAAAAAACTAGAAGAGTGCATTTCCTGAAGAAAATGCAAGTTTGATTGCTGCAGCTGAAACATGCTTGCTTTGCTTTGCTGGAGAATCATAGCAATTCAGAGCTTTGTATGCCTCTGTGTGTCAGCTTGTCACCACGGTAACCGCTCTGCCTGCCTAATTAAGCCTAATTAATGTTGGAGAGAGGGGTGTGTCAGCCTCCTGTTACTCCTCTCAGGGCAGATCCCATGTATTTTAATGGGGGTTGCACCCTCTGAACAACTGCTTGGTGTGTAGTTTTTTGGCGCAGCGTATCTTCAGCATACATTGACCGATTTCAGCCATTCAACTGTCTCTGTCCCCTTCCTAATGCATCTCCAATGTTTCCCATCCAGGGTGTGTCGTGTCCTCACAGGGTATACCCCGCCTCTCACCCAAAGCTAGCTAGGCTAGGCTCCAGCCCCCCGTGACCCTCCACTGCAGGACAAGCGGGTTAACAGAAGATGGATGGATGGATGTCCAAACTGATGCCTTCAGGCAGAAAACAAGAAGAGAAGCGCGAGAAGAAAGAGCGCCAAGAACGAGAGAAGCACGAGAAGAAAGAGCGCCAAGAACGAGAGAAGCACGAGAAGAAAGAGCGCAAAGAACGAGAGAAGCGCGAGAAGAAAGAGCGCCAAGAACATGAGAAGCACGAGAAGAAAGAGCGCAAAGAACGTGAGAAGCGCGAGAAGAAAGGACAAACGGTGAAGCAGTTTATTGTGAAATCAGACGGCTTGATCACTGGACTGGAAAAGGCCAACGGGACCGTCCTCACAAACGAAAATGAAAATCTCAGAAAGGCTGCCGAAGAACATGCCCTGTGTTCTTTCAAGTGTGAGGAGCTGGCCAACGAGCTCTGCACTCTGAGAAGTGACCTAGAGAAGGCCAAAAAGACCGTCCAGGAGAAGGACGGTAAGATCAGCCAACTGTCAGAGGACAGGTCCTCCTTACAAGATCAGCTGAAACGTGAGCAGGAATCAAGAGAAAGCATTGAGAAACACCTTGATGAGCTCGAGAAACGTAACAGTGAAATTCAATCAGAGCTGGTTAGTAAGGAGAATGTCATCACTGACCTGTTTGCTGAAAACAATCATGTCTGCAACGAACTGGCCAAGAGCAAGGCCAAGTTCAGACAGTTGGAGGAGGGAGAGCTGGAATTTGAGCAAACGCAGAAAAGTTTACAGCAGTCTCTGACTCTTCAGCAAAAAGAGGCTCTAGAGTTAAGGGTAAAGTGTGACCAGCTCAGAAAAGAAAATGAAAACCTCAGAAAGGCTGCCGAAGAACATGCCCAGTGTTCTTCCAAGTGTGAGGAGCTGGCCAACGAGGTCTGCACTCTGAGGAGTGACCTACAGAAGGCCAACAAGACCGTCCAGGAGAAGGACAGTAAGATCAGCCAACTGTCAGAGGACAGGTCCTCCTTACAAGATCAGCTGAAATGTGAGCAGGAAGCAAAAGAACCAGAGGAGCTCAAGCAACATGGCAGCGACCTGATTGCTGAGAGCAAGGATCCCTGCAACCAGCTGTCCAAGAGCAGGGACAAGTACAGACCGTTGGACCCCGAACAGCTGGTAGACATCTTTCTGCCAAAATGGGTAAAATTACAGGAACCTCCAAAAAGAGAACGTGTTGCAGAGACACCAGATAAGAGATTGGACTGGCTGTTCCGCATACACGAGCAGGGCACCCTAGACCCGGACAACCTAAGCGACCAGGAATACGCAGACTACCAGCACGGCTGGGACTACAACGAGAGCGTAGACCACCAGGACCAATACAGCCTGGGCAACCCGAAGATTGGGGATAGTTGTGGAAAGGAGACAGGCGAAAGACAGACAGGACGAAAGAAGAAAAAGAAGACACACAGAAGATACTGAAGTAGACCTAAGTCTCTGAATTTAACCTGTTTTTTTTTTCAACAACCACCACTCATGTTCTGTTCTGGTCATTGTGTGTCTGTCATGTCAGTTTATAGCCTCACATTTAGTTTACATTGTTCACCTTGGCTTTTACCACTTTTATGCATGTTTTATCTTGTTTACTGTACTTTTATTATTTTACTTTTAATAAATTTAATTTTTTAATACATGACTGACTCCTGTCTACAGCACTTTGTTCAATGAAAGTTGTTTTTTCAAATGTGCTTTATAAATAAAATTAAAAAACTTGACTTGACCTTGTTTACTTGACCTTATTTTATCTAACAGTGTCCAAGTCCAGTTTGTGGTCCAAGTACATTCCCAAGTAGTAGATACACTGATTAATGGATGGATAACATTTACATGTCAGTGTCAGAGTCTCAAATCTGTGGGGTATTTTATGGTAAACTGAATAGAGTTGGATTTATTGAACATAAACAGACAAATGTATTGCTTGAAATAAATGATTTGCTTGGCTTTGATCATTTGATTTGATTGATTATGTTAATCAGGGATAAAAAATGGTTAGTTTTACTGTTAATTAATCATTAATGTTGCTTTACATGCAGGTTCTCAACTGTAACCTCTAATTTTAATTGATAACAAAATGAGATTTACACATGTATTAATTCATGTTAATTTTTGCTCATTAAGATGTTACATCAATCACTTCTGGTGCATGTGTGCGGGCTTCTATATTATATTTATTCATGTACCAATAACAGAGTAGTTAATTATTCATATCTACTCCACTAGGTGGCAATATAACACCAAAGCTGGTGGAGCTCTGCACCTGTTCCCTTCTCTTTGCAGCCATGCAGCTCCACATTGATGGAGCTTCATCCAGGTCATTTTTGGAGCAGGGCAGCTGGACTTGTTGGAGCTCCTTGAAGAGGTTTTGCTGCTCTGCTCCAAGCAGCTTCATCAGCTCTGCTTTCATCAGAAGCTGCAGAAGCTCCTCATTAACAAGATAAAAGAAAAGAAATGCAGCTATTTAACAGTTTCCTCTCATACACACACACACTATATATACTCTACATATATATGTAAGACAGGTATTTATTTTGGCCACTAGGTGGCAGCCGTGTAACAGTTTACCCAGACTTAGTGAGCCCCCCGGGACACCGTAGTTTGGGCGCAACCCTCCTGAACAAGCGCCTGCTCACGTTCAGTGTCGCTGTTCTACCTTGAAGGTAAGCTGGGTTGTGTGCTCCAGTGATTTTCGTTGGTTTATGAAGCCTGCTAAAACCGCCTTTACTCTGTTGTATTTTTGTTAAGTACGTAGTTTGATATCTGGCGGGTCTGAATAGTACGTGATGCCAGTAATGTTTGTTTTATTGGTGGCAGCTGGAGTGGGGTGCGGCCGCTAGCATGTTACTGGCGAGCTGTCGGTGGGTCTGCTAGCAGGCTGTCTATGCAAAGGATGCGGGCAGATATGACTTTATGTTTATGTTTCATCGTTCGTATTTATTTTTGATATATTGTTATATTGTCATCAGAGAGGAAGAACAAAAACACAGCTGCAGAGGAGGCTAACATCTTAGCAACAGAGTTCTTCATGAAGTCAGATTCGTGGTGAGTACCAACAGAGGGAGAGAGAGAGTCGTGCACATTTACGAGCATGCCGTGTGTGTGTGTGTGTGTGTGTGTGTGTGTGTGTGTGTGTGTGTGTGTGTGTGTGTGTGTGTGTGTGTGTGTGTGTGTGTGTGTTGGGGCGAACTCCACTCTGCGTGATCCAATCCATCTTTATTTATAGAGCACTTTTAAAAACAACAAAGGTCAGCCAAAGAGCTGTACACAGCCTATCAAGTGTAGAATAAATTACTAATAAATAAAATAAAATGAAATAATATAAAGTCTAAATTTGATAAAGCACAGGAATATACAACAGTACAATAAAAACACCAGTCAGGTGTAAGAGCAATAAAACAAATAAAAGTCAACAACTCAGAGTTAAAAGCCAGAGTAAAAAGATGTGTTTTAAGTGATGACTTAAAAGCCATAAAAGAATCCATCTGTCTACGGTGCAAAGGCAATTCGTTCCACAGTTTAGGAGCCGCGACAGAGAAGGAACGGTTCCCCCTGAGTTTTCTCTGGGTTTTTGGGACGACCAAGAGAGACTGGTCAGCTGACCTGAGACAGCGAGCAGGGCAGTAGAGCTGGAGCATGTCAGGCATGAAGGGATTTAAAAACAAATAAGAGAATTTTAAAATCAATGTGAAAATGAATCGGGAGGCAGTGCAATGACTTTGTGATACAGAGACCAGATGAAGTGTAAACCCAGGGACTGTAGAGACGGTGGAGCTCTCTGTGACGGTACATTGATGGTTAGACTCAACTTAAAGAAAACGCTGGGAGGAAGCAGTTGTCTACTTAAAGGTACAGTAGATGGTTTTATTTGGCTGATGATCTGTTGTTTGCCATATCTGCGATGGACATGAGGAGAAGGGTTACAGGCTGGAATTAGTAGATCTGATTCCAGAATGGGAAAATAAGCGTTTACTTCTGTATGTAACACAGGTGTTTAACAACCTGTTAAAATCCACCAGTATGCAGGAAATGGCTTCTAGTAAATGAAAAACCTTCTGGGGGACCACCCCCAGACCCCCTTCTGTCCTATAATAATGGTAATCATAATAATAATAATTAGATGCCCCAAGTCACATTTTTAAACTGGAACCCCAGTTTGAAATGATGCGATGGTTTCTGGGGTAACAGGTAGGGAACTCAAATGTTTTGAATATAAAATGATGCATCTGGACTTTTGGCTCAGCCTTTATCCGTAAAACACAAACAACTAAGAAGCATATGGAGTATCATTCTTTGTGGAGCCTCAGGTCCAAAGCTTCCAGCTTTTCAATTGAAACTGAACACTGCTGATGACTGTATAATTCTATACAACCAATGGGTTAATAATCACATGCATAATAATCAGCTTTGTAAATGTTTCATTTCAACACATCAAGCTATTGTTGCATTATTACATGAGTCTGTGAAGATGCACTCACTGCATGTCAGTGACACAGCTCCTATCAGATTTTTTCTTATGTTTAGAGTGAGGTTGTTCTCGCTGCTCCTGTCTGTGAGCGCCTGCAGCTCCTCTCTGTGTGCAGACTCGTCACCATTCCTAATCAACCCCACCACTGTTGTGTCGTCTGCTCATGTGATGACCATGCTGGTGTCCTGTGATGGGGTGTAGATCCTTAAAGGTTGAACATATGTAGTTTTTAATTTTCATATTATAATCATGTTGATGAAGATTCTCAGTCATCCAGGTCATCATACGTAGAGCAGAGTAGAGTTTTCTTGAAGACGTTTCTCTGCTCATCCAAGCAGCTTCATCAGTTCTGACTGGTGGTGGGAAACATGGTTTATATGTGGTTGCAGACCTCAGTGGGTGGGTCTGGGTAAAATTTAAATAAACAAACACTTGCTGTGTGTCTGTGCAAACTTCCTGGGAATGGATGGAATCACTGCATTGTATGTGGTAGAAAGATGATGTCTGAAGCCACTGCCTCTGTTAAGGGAAGGTTCTTCCAGCTTCACATAGATGCTTCCTGACTCCTCTTTCAAACCACCTTTCCTCCCTGTCTAAAATGTGGACATTGTTGTCCTCAAAGGAGTGTCCTTTGTCTTTGAGGTGGAGGTGAACAGCTGAGTCTTGTGCTGAGCCATTCTTCTGTGGAGTGGCTGTTTAGTTTCTCCAATGTACAGATCAGAGCATTCCTCACTGCACTGGACTGCATATATCACATTGCCGTGTTTCTCCCTGGGAGTCTGATCCTTCAGGTGAACCAGTCTCTGTCTCAGTGTTGTCATAGGTTTGAAATGGACCGGGATGTGATGGTTGTTGAAAATCCTGCGGAGTTTCTCTGATACTCCTGACACATATGGAATGGAGATGTTCTTCCTCCGCCTGGTGTCGTCCTTCTTCTTGTTGTTGGGGGGGTCTTGTTTTTGTGGCTTTGATGAGTGCCCACTTGGGGTAGCCACAGGTCTGCAGGGCCTTCCTGATGTGGTGTTGCTCCTTCTTCTTCCCCTCTGAGCTGGTGGGTACAGTTTGTGCTCTGTGCTGCAGGGTCCTGATGACTCCCAGTTTGTGTTCCAGTGGGTGGTGTGAATCAAACAACAGGTACTGGTCCGTGTGTGTGGGTTTCCTGTACACTTCCACATTGAGGCTCCTGTCCTCCTCAATATGTACTGTGCAGTCCAAGCAGGCCAGATTGTTGTCCCCGGTGTCCCGCGATACAAGTCACCAAACACAGAAGCTAACTCTCTGCACAGCTAACTAGCCGAGTGACAACACTTCAGTCATTATAAACTATCCGCCATTACATTACGGTGCTAACTTGCAAATTAGGTATTTATCTTGACCTGAGCTGCGGCCGGACTTCTACCCAGTTTGCTCGCCGTTTATGTTGTTGTCTTCTTCTTCTTCTTCTAGTTTATTGGCAAGTGGCATCCTACCCCGGTGCATTACCACCCATACTATACTGCAGTGTGGGCCTGAGTGGAGAGAGCGAAACAAAACAGCTAAATCCTAAAAACTAAGCCTGTTTAGATAACTTAGCAAATATCTCCAAGGTTTCCCTTTTAGAATAGATGGTATCTGAATTCATTCATGCTGCTTTCCTTAGCTTCCTCCCTCTGGAACTTGTTTCTTTCTGTTGTGTGTGCTGGACATATGCAGAACACATGAGGGACTGTTTCTTCTTCAGTACAATCCTCCAGAGCCCTGATGTATGTTTACCTGTTCGTTTCAGTGTTTGTTTAACCCAGTGTGTCCAAGTCTGAGTCTTTTAATGCATCTTTCTTCTCTCATACTGCCCCCTGCTGGTCTAATTCTGCCTGCTTCCCTTTGAACTGAGTATAAATGTCTTGTTGTTAGTTAGTTACTTAGATAGTTACTTAGATAGTTGAATCAGTGTGATGGTCTGCCTCAGACAGACCGGACCAAAGCAGCAGTACAGCTTCAGGCAGCCTTAAACATAGTGTGTAGAGGCTGACGTGGCCTCAGCACAGGACATGTTTTAGCATAGCTGAGCTGCTGTAATGTTACTGTTGCTGTTAGCCGTGCTTTGAGGTAGCTGACACTGTTAGCAGTATTTAAATTGCAATATTAAAATAGTGGAAATGAGTTGAATGTGTTTTTTGTGTAGGTCCTGGAGCAGAAGATGATCCAGCTGAATGAAGTGTAGAGTGAATCAGCAGTGATGCAGGTATGTGCGGTTTGAGTATGTTGTGTAACTGAGTAGAAATGTCGTCCTGAAGTCCCACAGTTAATGTGTCGTTGTTGTGTTTATGCCACAGGCCCTGTGTGTGATGGTAACAGAAGCTCGACAGCCAGTGTCGGGACACACAGCAGCTGACCCTCAGGTCACGGTTTGTCAGTGTCAGTGTGTTGTGTTGCTAAATATTTCCCATTCACAAATAGTTTGTGAGGTTAGGTAGTTGTTTAATAAATGTCCAAAGGTCTTAGAAGCTCATGTGATGAGTCATAAAGAATTTGAAGAAGTGTGCAGTTGTCTGTGTGTGTGTGTGGAGAGGGAAGCAGTGAGTCGGGTCACTGTGTGTTCATTACGCATGGAGCCAGATGAATTTTGAATAGACGTAAATATGTTGACAATCAGAGTTTATGTTGCTACTGATTAGATTATGATTTGAATTGTTTTTATGGATAGAATGTACGGATTGTATAGAATGAATGGATGGCTCCTCCCTGGCAATCAGCTCTAAAACACCTGCAGACAGGCGGGGCGAGGTGTGTGCAGGAGGAGGAAGGCAGGAGGAGAGATCCGGTTTTGTTGCCGTGATTTGATTTGATTAGTTCTTATTTTGAATTTCTTTTTTGGTGAGAAAATTATTTTTTTGTCACAAACCTCCTCCAAACAAAGGGCCTAACCACTGGCTGTGACACATGGGATGAAAAGAGTCTCTGGCTAATGTGTTGAGGGGTGTTTGTGTGATGAAGGCCAGCCAGAGGTTTGCAGTGTGAACGAAGGCGGAGATTTCATATGTACAACACAGTCGGCGGTTGGTGAGTGAGTGTAATGTAGCTGTGTAGTTGTAGACATTTGTGTGTCTGCATGTGTCTGCAGGCTGGATTTATGCCGAGCTGCTGTCTGGGCCTGTGACCCATCAGAAGCAGCTGTATAGAAGCTAGGAAGCGTTCCAGTAAGAGGTACCGGAGGAGCTCAGAGAGGTTCCTGGTGAGGGAGGCCCGTCAGCACGTTGCTGCACCTGTGTCATACAGAGCAACATCGGCACCTGGACGCACCGGGTCAGTTCAGACAAGCAACGGGCCAAATGGGTCCATGTCAGTGAATGATACTGTTCATGTTTCAAGTAGAACCAGAGGACGAAAGAGAAACATTGTGATGTGGAGTTGTGTAGTGTTGTTGTGACGGGTCCTGTTGGAGTGGGACCAGTGATCCTGTTTGTTGGTGATGACACGTTGTGATGTGTTATAAACTGATAGTGTTTGGTTGGTTTGACAGGAGCTGAGGCTGCTGCCTGTCAACCAGAGCGACAGGCATGTGCGGATGCAGGTGTTGTGTAACTGTTGTGTGTGTGTGTAGTTTATGTGATTAATGAGACGGTGTTGTGTGTTGTTTTTGACGTTGTGTTTTGTTCCTGAAGGTCCTACGAGGTGTTTCCTGTCGGTGTGGTAAATGGGCTGTTAGAGAGCAGCGGGTCATGCTGTGATGTGTCTGTGTGCGGTCATGTAGTTGAGAAGGTTGTGGCATGTGTTCATTTTGTGTGTGTGTTTTCTGCGGGTGTGTGCTGAGCTGCAGCAGGGTGCTGTGAGTGAGCAGAGTGTACCAGTGTTAACAGGTATGTTTTTGTATATATATATATATATAATATATTGTATTGTTATTTAATGGAATATATACAAAGGTGAACAGAGGCACTTCCAGCAGCCATCACTCCTGTGTTGTAATTAGGTTTGGGCGATATTGGCCAAAGAATGAGTCACGATTATTTATGGCATTTAGCTGATAATGATTACACATCAGTGATTATTTAAGGTTAAAAAAATGTCTGTGCAAACAGACCTGCTAACCTGTGGCTGGAATACGTCCCACACTAGTGCATGTTTTCACTCATACTGTAGAACAGCAGCAGAAAAAACAAACAAACTGGACAATTTCACATGTAACTGTGTGTTTGTGCAAATCAACCTGCGTTACGTTAGGTTGGTTGTAAGGAGCATAATACTAAACATGTCGCGGATTCTCGGCCGACTGGAATTCTTTCCAATATCTGCTGGAGGAGGCCTCGCTGTAGCTGGCGTTGTGACCTCGTCACGCTTTCTTCGCCTTTCTTCGTGCTCCAGCTTATGGTGACAGACGTTGAACCTCTGTTAGAATGTCCTGCTCCGCGTCATTTAACTGAACACCACCGCCTTCTGCCATTATTGTGATTTATTATTGTGGGCTTACATGTGTGCACTTGCAGGGGAGAGTACGTCACACAAAAATGCATCATCATGACGAGGCACTAATTGCAGTAATTGATGAGTGGTAAATATAGTAATCGGTGACAATTTTTCTGACGATTAATCGCACACGATCAGATTTTGGCACAAGCGTCGTCCTAATGGTGCATTGTGTTAGCCGATTGTGTTAAAAAGGCTAATTGATGATTAGAACAGTGCTGTGAGATGATGTTAGCACAGCTGAGTAATGCTGATCAGAGAAGCTCTAGAAGTGGCTCGGTGACCCCAAACTTTTGAATGGTAGTGTCCACACATGATGTCATCATGGTGCATGTGTAATGAGATGTGTAGCATTGGAGATCAGATATTTCCCCCTCTGTGCAACACAGGAGGAAGATGTAGCATCCTCTTTGTCAAATCTTCTTTGTTCATATTCAAATTCAAATGGCCTGCAGACTTTAAAACAGTTTATGTGGGTTGTCTGATTCACATCTGTCCTATAAATACTGCTGGGGGAGTTTCCTAAGAACAACATTTTGGTGCATTTGTCTCTTCTTCTTTTTAAAGAATTCCATGTTTTTTCTCTATATTTGGCTTCATCAGTGCCCTCTGGTGGCCGCGTGTTGGTATTGTCAAATAGCTGCAAGTATCAGAATTCCTTTATTTATCCCTGAGGGGAAATTCTTTTTTGTTACAGACAAAGAAATCAAAGATAAATTGAAGTTTGAAATAGAAATATATAATAATCTAAATACCTAGACAGCATTTAAATCCCTGAGTTGTATCTAAAGAAGAAGACGCATATTTACAACTGTATAAAAACCTTTACATAGTAAAGAGCAGGACATGAATGTACCAGTATGAATGTACAGTGTCTGAGTGACTGTCACAGTTCAGAGTTCAGTAGTTTGATTGACAGGCAGGAATGACTTCCTGTGTCTCTCAGTGGTGCATCGTGGGAGTCGGAGTCTGCTGCTGAACGAGCTCCTGTAGCTGGTCAGCACAGTGTGGAGCGGGTGAGAGGGACAGTCCAGTATAGTCTTTATTTTGGACCACGTCCTCCTCTGGCACACCTCTGTCAGAGAGTCCAGGTCCTGTCCTACAACATGGCCTTATGTGATAGACGTGTGTGCCGCGTCTCCATGGAGACTCTGAGACCAGTTTAATGTTTACAGACAATGAGGAAGTGAACTCTGATCGCAGGCGTTTGCAGTGTCGGTCCTCTGAGGGTCAGACGGAGGGACCTGAACGGACCGTGGTCTGCTGCCTGTGGAGATGAAGGTGGAGGAGAAGCTGGAGGTGAAGGTGGAGCTGCTGAAGTTCTGCTTGGCAGTCTTTAACACCGTGTTTCTGGTGAGTCCATCTTCACATCCTTCAATAAGCTCAGAGGCCTTTTTCATCCAGGAAGTCTGAGAAAAGATTCCTCTGGATTAATCAGTCAGAGTCCTTCTGATCATCACGGATACATTTTCAATGTGTTCTTTTTCTGTTTCTTTTGTTTGTTTTGAATTGCTGATGTCAGCTGGTTTATTTAGTAGTTTCCTCTTTGAAGCCAACAGTAGGAATAGATGTTCACTTTAACAGTAAAGCACAGTCTGAACAGTGATGATGCTCAGAGCCTTGTCTTGACCTTTGACCTCTGTAGTTTGTGGGTCTGAGTGCGGCCGGCTGTGCGATCTGGATCCCGTTCGACAGAGGAAGCTTCCTGAACTCCCTCCCCTCCGGTAAAGACTGCAGCTTTAAAGGATCAGCCCAACATTTACAAAGAGGACGCTGCTTTAGCCTAGCTTAGCACAAAAACTGTAAACAAGGGGGAACTGTTAGCATAGCTCAATGACACTGTGTGTGTGTGTCTGTCTGTCTCTGTGTGTGTGTCTCTGTCTCTGTGTCTCTGTGTGTGCAGAGGAGCTGCAGGTGGTGTCCGTGGGCCTGCTGGTGATCGGTGGTGTTGGCGGTCAGCGTGGCAGCGACCTGTGAGATCAGGTTCCTACTGCTGACGGTGAGTCAGCGTAACGTCTGATGCTGCATTCAGGTCACGTGGGAAAATGCTGCGACCACATCCAGGGCTCAGTCAGGTGTTTTTTACCTGTGTCCCTCGGCTGATGTGTGGTGGGTTTCTTGAAAGAACACTGTGAGAAATAAAATCCAGTTTTGTTTCTTAGTGCTGCCCCCTGCTGGTACCCTGTGCTATTATTACACAGACACTGGCACACACTGACACACAGACACACACACTGACACACACACAGACACACACACACACACACTGACACACACACACACTGACACACACTAAAACACACACCGACACTGTGACTGACTCACAGGGCGGCTGCTGTGGCAGAACCGGTGCTGCTGATTGGCTGAGCAACACCTACATCCAGAGCCTGAACCTGACGAGTCCAGACGTGCTTCCGTGTTCCTGCTTTCACTCGTTTCAGCGCAGCGTCAACTCTTCCTGGTGCTCCGAGCTGCTGAACCTCACTCTGATTGGCCAAGGGAGCGGCACGAGCTCGCTCCTGAGGGGGCGCCGGCGGCTCTAAACCTGCTGTGTTTCATATCGCTGGTGTGATGTGATGTTTTACCCATGATGCTGCTGGGTTTGTGGTTTTCAGGGCTGCAGTCAGACGTTCAGTGATTGGCTGCAGGAGAACTCCCTGACCATCATCGCCATGGACGTAGCCCTGCAGTTACTGCAGGTAGTAACACTGCACTGCCTGCAGAGGGTGCAAACACACCTTTGTCACAGTCTGAGGGTTTTTATGTGTCTTCACTGAGTCACCAGCAGATCACTTTGACGTGTCAGCACTTCCTGTCTGCTTCTGATTGGATGGTTTTGAATCAACATGGCTGCCTGTTTGTGGTTATATGACATAAATATTTATTAAGGGTGAAGAAGAAGGAAGATCAGCGCAGCTCTGTATCTGTTAGTAGATGAGGTACTGAGGTAGGTACTGAGACCAAGCAGCACAAACTGCATTTCCTCTAGTGTCCACTAGACGCTGTCTCATACAGTGAGTCTGGATGGTAACCTTATGTTACTCTAGCTCCATCACACTGAGTGTTTCCGCCTCTCTGCAGGTGGCGCTGTTCGTCATGGCGGTGTATCTGTACCGTGCATTTGGAGAAGGCCGCGCTCTGAAACGGACCGATCTGCTGGCTGGCAGAGACCACGCCCCCACCGATGACCTGGGGGAGCTGAACTACGCCTACAATGACCAGGTTGGAGCTTACATAGACCCCCATCACCTGCCTTATCACCACGATGACCACGGCCAGGTGTATGTGGACCAAGTGCAGAGCTACTAACCTGCTACAAACATTATAGGCTCAGGTTCTGGTTCTGGAAACATGAGCCTCCAACCAGCCTGCGGTCTTATACCCTCTGTTATCCAACAGACACAGCTTCTCAGAATACACACACACATCTTAGAGCAGGCACAAGCATAATCATATTTCACAGTAACACATCATGGATGAGATCATCGGAGTGACATCACATATATGTCCATAGTAAGACATCTATAAACACACCAACACCTGTGTGGAAAACAACGAACGATGGCAAAAACACAGCTAACACTACACAACCAATACTAAAACAACACAACTGGGGAGATGACGTACACAGGCAGGCTAAGTCTATACGTGTGAAGCTTGAAATTTGTAGGAGGAGATAAATTTGGCAGATGACCCTGGTTGAAGGGCTCTCTCATAGACTCCCATGTTAAAAATGACACAGAAACTGCTTAATATTTGAAAAACTATAGTCTTTTGAAAAAAATAACATTAATTTAGCTTAATGAGGCAGGCAGAGCTGTTGCCATATTTGGCAACCATATGGCATTTGGCTGCATTTGGCAGCCATATTTGTAGTCTTTATCAGACTTTAAGCATTATATCTGTCATATTGATCATCCTTCAGCTGTATAGTATTTGGCTGCTTCTTTATCAATCGTTACGCATGATATCTGCCATATTCATTGCTATGGAGCCGTTTGCTACATGTCCACATCGCATATACTGTGTTGTAGAGCAACATCTTGTGATTCTGGCTGTGTCCATACTTTTTGTCTGAAGGCTTCGGTTTGGACAAAAGCAGCAGTTGTTTAGAGGGTGTTTTTACATCAGAAATGCATTAGGAGGGGGACAGAGAGAGCTGCAGTTAGGTGCGGTTGAGAAACATTCAGGTTGCCATGGATACAGGCAGGCAGGGCTGTTACCGTGGTGACAGGCTGACAGGGGTACCTTTGATGACTCAGAGATCAAAGGCATACCAAAGTTATATAAAGGTACACCTTTGTGCAATAAAGCTGTTGGTGGACAGTTTCAAGGAGAGACACAGCAGGAGATTTTGGAGAGTTCGTGGAAACGAACCTGCCTAAAGTGCAAAGGAAAATAATCAAACTGATTACTGGACTAAACTCGGAGAAGAGAAGGATCAGAGAGGAAGAACGAAACACAGCTGCAGAGGAGGCTAACATCTTTTACACATTTCTTCATACAGTCAGATTCGTGGTGAGTACCAACAGTAGTGAGTGATAAGTGCAACTTCTCCATGTTTATTTAAAGAGAGAGTTGTGCGCATTTATGCACATGCCGTGTGTGTGTGTAAGTGTGTAAGGGCGAACTCCATTCTGCGTGATAGAGAGACCAGAGAAGTGTAAACCCAGGGACTGTAGAGACGGTAGAGCTCCTGGTGACGTTAAACCAAACTGTTTTGCCTGTAGAGCCAGCTGTTCGGGGAGAGTGCCGGTCTTTTTGCTCATTCATGGTGAAGTGACTGGACCAGAGCAAACCTATTTTCTAACTTGCTGCCATTTCCACATCTTTTACAGGATCAACATGAAATTGCAGACATTTGTAGAGCAAACACTTGTGATGCTCACGGTTTTTAAATTGTTGAGTGTTTTGGTTTGGACACACCAAGCAGTTGTTCAGAGGGTGCAACCCCTATTAAAATACATGGGATCTGCCCTGAGAGGAGTAACAGGAGGCTGACACACCTCTCTCTCCAACATTAATTAGGCTTATTTAGGCAGGCAGAGCGGTTACCATGGTGACAGGCTGTCAAGAAGCATACAAAGCAGCCATATTTGTAGTCTTTATCAGACTTTAAGCATTATATGTGTCATATTGATCATCCTTCAGCTGTATAGTATCACTAGTATTACGGCTACTTCTTTATCAATCATTACACATGATATCTGCCATATTCATCGCTATGGAGCTGTTTGCTACATGCCCACATCAAAATCGTTTAGTCTCCCTAAGCCTCAGCTATTATTCCAAGATCAGACAATTCACCTGCTGTTCAAAGCAATTATCCAGCTGCTGTTCAGGTTAATTCGGCTGCTTTTATGACTGCTTCAGCTTGTGTTCAGAGGAATTCAGCCCTTGTTCTGCCATCCAGCTTCTATTCATATGCATTTAGATGTGTTTTTTCATACTTTTAGAGTTCAAAGCAATCATTCAGATAAGCTTTCAAAGCAATGCTTCAGCTTCTTCAATCAAACTTGCATTTCCTTCAGGAGCCTTTTACAGCAGCGTATCTTCAGCATACATTGACCGATTTCAGCCATTCAGCTATCAAAATGTTCATCTCACAGAGGACATTCCGGGTCAACCTCAAGTTTTTTTCAAAAAACTAGAAGAGTGCATTTCCTGAAGAAAATGCAAGTTTGATTGCTGCAGCTGAAACATGCTTGCTTTGCTTTGCTGGAGAATCATAGCAATTCAGAGCTTTGTATGCCTCTGTGTGTCAGCTTGTCACCATGGTAACCGCTCTGCCTGCCTAATTAAGCCTAATTAATGTTGGAGAGAGGGGTGTGTCAGCCTCCTGTTACTCCTCTCAGGGCAGATCCCATGTATTTTAATGGGGGTTGCACCCTCTGAACAACTGCTTGGTGTGTAGTTTTTTGGCGCAGCGTATCTTCAGCATACATTGACCGATTTCAGCCATTCAACTGTCTCTGTCCCCTTCCTAATGCATCTCCAATGTTTCCCATCCAGGGTGTGTCGTGTCCTCACAGGGTATACCCCGCCTCTCACCCAAAGCTAGCTAGGCTAGGCTCCAGCCCCCCGTGACCCTCCACTGCAGGACAAGCGGGTTAACAGAAGATGGATGGATGGATGTCCAAACTGATGCCTTCAGGCAGAAAACAAGAAGAGAAGCGCGAGAAGAAAGAGCGCCAAGAACGAGAGAAGCACGAGAAGAAAGAGCGCCAAGAACAAGAGAAGCGCGAGAAGAAAGAGCGCCAAGAACGTGAGAAGCGCGAGAAGAACGAGCGCCAAGAACGAGAGAAGCACGAGAAGAAAGAGCGCCAAGAACGAGAGAAGCGCGAGAAGAAAGAGCGCCAAGAACGAGAGAAGCGCGAGAAGAAAGAGCGCCAAGAACGAGAGAAGCGCGAGAAGAAAGAGCGCCAAGAACGAGAGAAGCGCGAGAAGAAAGAGCGCCAAGAACGTGAGAAGCGCGAGAAGAAAGAGTGCCAAGAACGTGAGAAGCGCGAGAAGAAAGGACAAACGGTGAAGCAGTTTATTGTGAAATCAGACGGCTTGATCACTGGACTGGAAAAGGCCAACGGGACCGTCCTCACAAACGAAAATGAAAATCTCAGAAAGGCTGCCGAAGAACATGCCCTGTGTTCTTCCAAGTGTGAGGAGCTGGCCAACGAGCTCTGCACTCTGAGGAGTGACCTAGAGAAGGCCAAAAAGACCGTCCAGGAGAAGGACAGTAAGATCAGCCAACTGTCAGAGGACAGGTCCTCCTTACAAGATCAGCTGAAACGTGAGCAGGAATCAAGAGAAAGCATTGAGAAACACCTTGATGAGCTCGAGAAACGTAACAGTGAAATTCAATCAGAGCTGGTTAGTAAGGAGAATGTCATCACTGACCTGTTTGCTGAAAACAATCATGTCTGCAACGAACTGGCCAAGAGCAAGGCCAAGTTCAGACAGTTGGAGGAGGGAGAGCTGGAATTTGAGCAAACGCAGAAAAGTTTACAGCAGTCTCTGACTCTTCAGCAAAAAGAGGCTCTAGAGTTAAGGGTAAAGTGTGACCAGCTCAGAAAAGAAAATGAAAACCTCAGAAAGGCTGCCGAAGAACATGCCCAGTGTTCTTCCAAGTGTGAGGAGCTGGCCAACGAGGTCTGCACTCTGAGGAGTGACCTACAGAAGGCCAACAAGACCGTCCAGGAGAAGGACAGTAAGATCAGCCAACTGTCAGAGGACAGGTCCTCCTTACAAGATCAGCTGAAATGTGAGCAGGAAGCAAAAGAACCAGAGGAGCTCAAGCAACATGGCAGCGACCTGATTGCTGAGAGCAAGGATCCCTGCAACCAGCTGTCCAAGAGCAGGGACAAGTACAGACCGTTGGACCCCGAACAGCTGGTAGACATCTTTCTGCCAAAATGGGTAAAATTACAGGAACCTCCAAAAAGAGAACGTGTTGCAGAGACACCAGATAAGAGATTGGACTGGCTGTTCCGCATACACGAGCAGGGCACCCTAGACCCGGACAACCTAAGCGACCAGGAATACGCAGACTACCAGCACGGCTGGGACTACAACGAGAGTGTAGACCACCAGGACCAATACAGCCTGGGCAACCCGAAGATTGGGGATAGTTGTGGAAAGGAGACAGGCGAAAGACAGACAGGACGAAAGAAGAAAAAGAAGACACAGAAGATACTGAAGTAGACCTAAGTCTCTGAATTTAACCTGTTTTTTTTTTCAACAACCACCACTCATGTTCTGTTCTGGTCATTGTGTGTCTGTCATGTCAGTTTATAGCCTCACATTTAGTTTACATTGTTCACCTTGGCTTTTACCACTTTTATGCATGTTTTATCTTGTTTACTGTACTTTTATTATTTTACTTTTAATAAATTTAATTTTTACAACATGACTGACTCCTGTCTACAGCACTTTGTTCAATGAAAGTTGTTTTTTCAAATGTGCTTTATAAATAAAATTAAAAAACTTGACTTGACCTTGTTTACTTGACCTTATTTTATCTAACAGTGTCCAAGTCCAGTTTGTGGTCCAAGTACATTCCCAAGTAGTAGATACACTGATTAATGGATGGATAACATTTACATGTCAGTGTCAGAGTCTCAAATCTGTGGGGTATTTTATGGTAAACTGAATAGAGTTGGATTTATTGAACATAAACAGACAATTGTATTGCTTGAAATAAATGATTTGCTTGGCTTTGATCATTTGATTTGATTGATTATGTTAATCAGGGATAAAAAATGGTTAGTTTTACTGTTAATTAATCATTAATGTTGCTTTACATGCAGGTTCTCAACTGTAACCTCTAATTTTAATTGATAACAAAATGAGATTTACACATGTATTAATTCATGTTAATTTTTGCTCATTAAGATGTTACATCAATCACTTCTGGTGCATGTGTGCGGGCTTCTATATTATATTTATTCATGTACCAATAACAGAGTAGTTAATTATTCATATCTACTCCACTAGGTGGCAATATAACACCAAAGCTGGTGGAGCTCTGCACCTGTTCCCTTCTCTTTGCAGCCATGCAGCTCCACATTGATGGAGCTTCATCCAGGTCATTTTTGGAGCAGGGCAGCTGGACTTGTTGGAGCTCCTTGAAGAGGTTTTGCTGCTCTGCTCCAAGCAGCTTCATCAGCTCTGCTTTCATCAGAAGCTGCAGAAGCTCCTCATTAACAAGATAAAAGAAAAGAAATGCAGCTATTTAACAGTTTCCTCTCATATGCACACACACTATATATACTCTACATATATATGTAAGGCAGGTATTTATTTTGGCCACTAGGTGGCAGCCGTGTAACAGTTTACCCAGACTTAGTGAGCCCCCCGGGACACCGTAGTTTGGGCGCAACCCTCCTGAACAAGCGCCTGCTCACGCTCACGTTCTCCCTCTACCTGTAGCGCACTGGGATTTAATAATTTTTTTATTTTTATTTTTTTTCGTGCCCCTGGTACTGTGCTGGAGCTCCAGGAGGGAGAGTGTGACGGCCACAGGGCCTAATACTTGTTGTGTGATTGTTCCACTATGGTTGCAGGTTTCCATCAGGGTGGCGCTGTGTTGATTGATCCTGCACTGCAGTCTCTTCTCTTCTCCTGCATTCACCACCTGCCAAATTGGGGGGGCCGTCCAATCGGTTGTGGTAAGGTGAATTTTGCTGTCTTAAGACAATTTTTGTCATGCGTCCTTTTTCCAGTTTACTGTCGGCGTTGCAGGTCCAGTGTAGCGAATTTGGTTGATTGCAGCGGTTAATGCTCTAGGAGACACGCAGGGTTTATTGTGCTGGTGTTTGTATTTTTTTAAGGCTGGTTTCGGGGCTAGAGAGGGATATGTGTGGCTGTGTGTGTAGCGGCTGGGGCCCCCAAAACTGAACTCTGTAATGCACAGACAGACGCTGCGTGCGGCGCACAGCGGCTGTGCGCGCAACATAGCAGGACAGCGCGCGCACCGGACAGAGATGAGATGTCCTCTCCTCCTCATCAGAGCTGTGAGGAGGAGGGAAAAAACATCGGACGTTATCACCCTGGATCTGAAAGAGCCAGTGATGCTCTTAGGTGTAAAATTCGGATTAGGATGCAACACAGCCGAACTGCCACCCCCCTGAATCCTGAGGCAGGTGGGGGCCGCAGAGAGGTCAGATAAATCACTGACTCTCTTTGCAGACGTTAAAGCCAGAGAACAAATCAGTTTTAAGACACAAACTTCAGTGAAACTGTATCCAGAGGCTCAAAGGGCGCCCTGGTTAGTGCGCGTAAAACTAACGCCAAATCCCACTGAGGAGCATTTCTTATTGGCGCCCTTCTGGTCACTAGTGACAGGAGGAAACGCATATAGAAGCATCCGGGGCCACGGCCGGTGCGCAAAGAAATCCACTCCCAGCGGAGGATTGTCCAGAGCGCCCAGAGAAAACCACAGAGCGCACAGCGCATTCTCGCGTCTGGCAAACAGAATATTTCTACAGAATATTTATTACAAAAATAAACAGGAAACAACTGCGCGAGTTCAAACCTGCCAGCTTCCCTCTCATCGCTGTCAGAGTCACAGCCACACACGTGGCCGGCTGGCTGATCGGCAATCATTATTATTGTTGTTCAGAAATTATGCCGGCTTTCACAAAAGCTCGGACAACAGTCACTGCAGAAACATGAGTCCACGCATCATCCACAATCCATTCACATATGCTGGCGTATCGCGCGCGGCGCTCCCTCCCAGTAAAGCTGTGCTCCCACGCCGCTCGCAACTTAACTTTGAACGCCCTGTTTACGCCGATGTCCAGCGGTTGGAGTTCTTTGTTAACACTCCCGGGACTACGGCAAGCACTGAATTCATCAGCTTCGCTTGGTTTTTTTACACCGGCGGTAAGACGGGCGCTCGCGCGCCCATGTCTTCCAGCCCAGTCACAGTGTCGGAGCTGTCCAGCATCTTGGCCTTCTAAAGGCTGCTCACACTGCCGGGGCTGTCCAGCATCCAGGGCTGAGGGTGAATTAGAGTGCGGCTGTCCGTCAAGGACGCAGCTGCATTTAGAGAGGCAGAAGTTGTCTTTGGTGAGGGACGGTAAGCTGGCTGCCGAGCTGTTGCGCCCGGAGGGTTTTTCTGGGGTACCGGTAGCGCACTGGGATCTAATAATTTTTTTATTTTATTTTTTTTTCGTGCCCCTGGTACTGTGCTGGAGCTCCAGGAGGGAGAGTGTGACGGCCACAGGGCCTAATACTTGTTGTGTGATTGTTCCACTATGGTTGCAGGTTTCCATCAGGGTGGCGCTGTGTTGATTGATCCTGCACTGCAGTCTCTTCTCTTCTCCTGCATTCACCACCTGCCAAATTGGGGGGGCCGTCCAATCGGTTGTGGTAAGGTGAATTTTGCTGTCTTAAGACAATTTTTGTCATGCGTCCTTTTTCCAGTTTACTGTCGGCGTTGCAGGTCCAGTGTAGCGAATTTGGTTGATTGCAGCGGTTAATGCTCTAGGAGACACGCAGGGTTTATTGTGCTGGGGGCCGCAGAGAGGTCAGATAAATCACTGACTCTCTTTGCAGACGTTAAAGCCAGAGAACAAATCAGTTTTAAGACACAAACTTCAGTGAAACTGTATCCAGAGGCTCAAAGGGCGCCCTGGTTAGTGCGCGTAAAACTAACGCCAAATCCCACTGAGGAGCATTTCTTATTGGCGCCCTTCTGGTCACTAGTGACAGGAGGAAACGCATATAGAAGCATCCAGGGCCACGGCCGGTGCGCAAAGAAATCCACTCCCAGCGGAGGATTGTCCAGAGCACCCAGAGAAAACCACAGAGCGCACAGCGCATTCTCGCGTCTGGCAAACAGAATATTTCTACAGAATATTTATTACAAAAATAAACAGGAAACAACTGCGCGAGTTCAAACCTGCCAGCTTCCCTCTCATCGCTGTCAGAGTCACAGCCACACACGTGGCCGGCTGGCTGATCGGCAATCATTATTATTGTTGTTCAGAAATTATGCCGGCTTTCACAAAAGCTCGGACAACAGTCACTGCAGAAACATGAGTCCACGCATCATCCACAATCCATTCACATATGCTGGCGTATCACGCGCGGCGCTCCCTCCCAGTAAAGCTGTGCTCGCTGTCTGCCATCCATCGCTCCCACGCCGCTCGCAACTTAACTTTGAACGCCCTGTTTACGCCGATGTCCAGCGGTTGGAGTTCTTTGTTAACACTCCCGGGACTACGGCAAGCACTGAATTCATCAGCTTCGCTTGGTTTTTTTACACCGGCGGTAAGACGGGCGCTCGCGCGCCCATGTCTTCCAGCCCAGTCACAGTGTCGGAGCTGTCCAGCATCTTGGCCTTCTGAAGGCTGCTCACACTGCCGGGGCTGTCCAGCATCCAGGGCGGAGGGTGAATTAGAGTGCGGCTGTCCGTCAAGGACGCAGCTGCATTTAGAGAGGCAGAAGTTGTCTTTGGTGAGGGACGGTAAGCTGGCTGCCGAGCTGTTGCGCCCGGAGGGTTTTTCTGGGGTACCTGTAGCGCACTGGGATTTAATAATTTTTTTATTTTATTTTTTTTTCGTGCCCCTGGTACTGTGCTGGAGCTCCAGGAGGGAGAGTTTGACGGCCGAAGGGCCTAATACTTGTTGTGTGATTGTTCCACTATGGTTGCAGGTTTCCATCAGGGTGGCGCTGTGTTGATTGATCCTGCACTGCAGTCTCTTCTCTTCTCCTGCATTCACCACCTGCCAAATTGGGGGGGCCGTCCAATCGGTTGTGGTAAGGTGAATTTTGCTGTCTTAAGACAATTTTTGTCATGCGTCCTTTTTCCAGTTTACTGTCGGCGTTGCAGGTCCAGTGTAGCGAATTTGGTTGATTGCAGCGGTTAATGCTCTAGGAGACACGCAGGGTTTATTGTGCTGGGGGCCGCAGAGAGGTCAGATAAATCACTGACTCTCTTTGCAGACGTTAAAGCCAGAGAACTAATCAGTTTTAAGACACAAACTTCAGTGAAACTGTATCCAGAGGCTCAAAGGGCGCCCTGGTTAGTGCGCGTAAAACTAACGCCAAATCCCACTGAGGAGCATTTCTTATTGGCGCCCTTCTGGTCACTAGTGACAGGAGGAAACGCATATAGAAGCATCCGGGGCCACGGCCGGTGCGCAAAGAAATCCACTCCCAGCGGAGGATTGTCCAGAGCGCCCAGAGAAAACCACAGAGCGCACAGCGCATTCTCGCGTCTGGCAAACAGAATATTTCTACAGAATATTTATTACAAAAATAAAAAAATAAACAGGAAACAACTGCGCGAGTTCAAACCTGCCAGCTTCCCTCTCATCGCTGTCAGAGTCACAGCCACACACGTGGCCGGCTGGCTGATCGGCAATCATTATTATTGTTGTTCAGAAATTATGCCGGCTTTCACAAAAGCTCGGACAACAGTCACTGCAGAAACATGAGTCCACGCATCATCCACAATCCATTCACATATGCTGGCGTATCGCGCGCGGCGCTCCCTCCCAGTAAAGCTGTGCTCGCTGTCTGCCATCCATCGCTCCCACGCCGCTCTCAACTTAACTTTGAACGCCCTGTTTACGCCGATGTCCAGCGGTTGGAGTTCTTTGTTAACACTCCCGGGACTACGGCAAGCACTGAATTCATCAGCTTCGCTTGGTTTTTTTACACCGGCGGTAAGACGGGCGCTCGCGCGCCCATGTCTTCCAGCCCAGTCACAGTGTCGGAGCTGTCCAGCATCTTGGCCTTCTGAAGGCTGCTCACACTGCCGGGGCTGTCCAGCATCCAGGGCGGAGGGTGAATTAGAGTGCGGCTGTCCGTCAAGGACGCAGCTGCATTTAGAGAGGCAGAAGTTGTCTTTGGTGAGGGACGGTAAGCTGGCTGCCGAGCTGTTGCGCCCGGAGGGTTTTTCTGGGGTACCGGTAGCGCACTGGGATTTAATAATTTTTTTATTTTATTTTTTTTTCGTGCCCCTGGTACTGTGCTGGAGCTCCAGGAGGGAGAGTGTGACGACCGAAGGGCCTAATACTTGTTGTGTGATTGTTCCACTATGGTTGCAGGTTTCCATCAGGGTGGCGCTGTGTTGATTGATCCTGCACTGCAGTCTCTTCTCTTCTCCTGCATTCACCACCTGCCAAATTGGGGGGGCCGTCCAATCGGTTGTGGTAAGGTGAATTTTGCTGTCTTAAGACAATTTTTGTCATGCGTCCTTTTTCCAGTTTACTGTCGGCGTTGCAGGTCCAGTGTAGCGAATTTGGTTGATTGCAGCGGTTAATGCTCTAGGAGACACGCAGGGTTTATTGTGCTGGGGGCCGCAGAGAGGTCAGATAAATCACTGACTCTCTTTGCAGACGTTAAAGCCAGAGAACTAATCAGTTTTAAGACACAAACTTCAGTGAAACTGTATCCAGAGGCTCAAAGGGCGCCCTGGTTAGTGCGCGTAAAACTAACGCCAAATCCCACTGAGGAGCATTTCTTATTGGCGCCCTTCTGGTCACTAGTGACAGGAGGAAACGCATATAGAAGCATCCGGGGCCACGGCCGGTGCGCAAAGAAATCCACTCCCAGCGGAGGATTGTCCAGAGCGCCCAGAGAAAACCACAGAGCGCACAGCGCATTCTCGCGTCTGGCAAACAGAATATTTCTACAGAATATTTATTACAAAAATAAACAGGAAACAACTGCGCGAGTTCAAACCTGCCAGCTTCCCTCTCATCGCTGTCAGAGTCACAGCCACACACGTGGCCGGCTGGCTGATCGGCAATCATTATTATTGTTGTTCAGAAATTATGCCGGCTTTCACAAAAGCTCGGACAACAGTCACTGCAGAAACATGAGTCCACGCATCATCCACAATCCATTCACATATGCTGGCGTATCGCGCGCGGCGCTCCCTCCCAGTAAAGCTGTGCTCGCTGTCTGCCATCCATCGCTCCCACGCCGCTCGCAACTTAACTTTGAACGCCCTGTTTACGCCGATGTCCAGCGGTTGGAGTTCTTTGTTAACACTCCCGGGACTACGGCAAGCACTGAATTCATCAGCTTCGCTTGGTTTTTTTACACCGGCGGTAAGACGGGCGCTCGCGCGCCCATGTCTTCCAGCCCAGTCACAGTGTCGGAGCTGTCCAGCATCTTGGCCTTCTGAAGGCTGCTCACACTGCCGGGGCTGTCCAGCATCCAGGGCGGAGGGTGAATTAGAGTGCGGCTGTCCGTCAAGGACGCAGCTGCATTTAGAGAGGCAGAAGTTGTCTTTGGTGAGGGACGGTAAGCTGGCTGCCGAGCTGTTGCGCCCGGAGGGTTTTTCTGGGGTACCTGTAGCGCACTGGGATTTAATAATTTTTTTATTTTTTTTTTTTTTCGTGCCCCTGGTAATGTGCTGGAGCTCCAGTAGGGAGAGTGTGACGGCCGAAGGGCCTAATACTTGTTGTGTGATTGTTCCACTATGGTTGCAGGTTTCCATCAGGGTGGCGCTGTGTTGATTGATCCTGCACTGCAGTCTCTTCTCTTCTCCTGCATTCACCACCTGCCAAATTGGGGGGGCCGTCCAATCGGTTGTGGTAAGGTGAATTTTGCTGTCTTAAGACAATTTTTGTCATGCGTCCTTTTTCCAGTTTACTGTCGGCGTTGCAGGTCCAGTGTAGCGAATTTGGTTGATTGCAGCGGTTAATGCTCTAGGAGACACGCAGGGTTTATTGTGCTAGGGGCCGCAGAGAGGTCAGATAAATCACTGACTTTTTGCAGACGTTAAAGCCAGAGAACTGATCAGTTTTAAGACACAAACTTCAGTGAAACTGTATCCAGAGGCTCAAAGGGCGCCCTGGTTAGTGCGCGTAAAACTAACGCCAAATCCCACTGAGGAGCATTTCTTATTGGCGCCCTTCTGGTCACTAGTGACAGGAGGAAACGCATATAGAAGCATCCGGGGCCACGGCCGGTGCGCAAAGAAATCCACTCCCAGCGGAGGATTGTCCAGAGCGCCCAGAGAAAACCACAGAGCGCACAGCGCATTCTCGCGTCTGGCAAACAGAATATTTCTACAGAATATTTATTACAAAAATAAACAGGAAACAACTGCGCGAGTTCAAACCTGCCAGCTTCCCTCTCATCGCTGTCAGAGTCACAGCCACACACGTGGCCGGCTGGCTGATCGGCAATCATTATTATTGTTGTTCAGAAATTATGCCGGCTTTCACAAAAGCTCGGACAACAGTCACTGCAGAAACATGAGTCCACGCATCATCCACAATCCATTCACATATGCTGGCGTATCATCGCGCGGCGCTCCCTCCCAGTAAAGCTGTGCTCGCTGTCTGCCATCCATCGCTCCCACGCCGCTCGCAACTTAACTTTGAACGCCCTGTTTACGCCGATGTCCAGCGGTTGGAGTTCTTTGTTAACACTCCCGGGACTACGGCAAGCACTGAATTCATCAGCTTCGCTTGGTTTTTTTACACCGGCGGTAAGACGGGCGCTCGCGCGCCCATGTCTTCCAGCCCAGTCACAGTGTCGGAGCTGTCCAGCATCTTGGCCTTCTGAAGGCTGCTCACACTGCCGGGGCTGTCCAGCACCCAGGGCGGAGGGTGAATTAGAGTGCGGCTGTCCGTCAAGGACGCAGCTGCATTTAGAGAGGCAGAAGTTGTCTTTGGTGAGGGACGGTAAGCTGGCTGCCGAGCTGTTGCGCCCGGAGGGTTTTTCTGGGGTACCTGTAGCGCACTGGGATTTAATAATTTTTTTATTTTTTTTTTTTTCGTGCCCCTGGTACTGTGCTGGAGCTCCAGTAGGGAGAGTGTGACGGCCGAAGGGCCTAATACTTGTTGTGTGATTGTTCCACTATGGTTGCAGGTTTCCATCAGGGTGGCGCTGTGTTGATTGATCCTGCACTGCAGTCTCTTCTCTTCTCCTGCATTCACCACCTGCCAAATTGGGGGGGCCGTCCAATCGGTTGTGGTAAGGTGAATTTTGCTGTCTTAAGACAATTTTTGTCATGCGTCCTTTTTCCAGTTTACTGTCGGCGTTGCAGGTCCAGTGTAGCGAATTTGGTTGATTGCAGCGGTTAATGCTCTAGGAGACACGCAGGGTTTATTGTGCTGGGGGCCGCAGAGAGGTCAGATAAATCACTGACTCTCTTTGCAGACGTTAAAGCCAGAGAACTGAATCAGTTTTAAGACACAAACTTCAGTGAAACTGTATCCAGAGGCTCAAAGGGCGCCCTGGTTAGTGCGCGTAAAACTAACGCCAAATCCCACTGAGGAGCATTTCTTATTGGCGCCCTTCTGGTCACTAGTGACAGGAGGAAACGCATATAGAAGCATCCGGGGCCACGGCCGGTGCGCAAAGAAATCCACTCCCAGCGGAGGATTGTCCAGAGCGCCCAGAGAAAACCACAGAGCGCACAGCGCATTCTCGCGTCTGGCAAACAGAATATTTCTACAGAATATTTATTACAAAAATAAACAGGAAACAACTGCGCGAGTTCAAACCTGCCAGCTTCCCTCTCATCGCTGTCAGAGTCACAGCCACACACGTGGCCGGCTGGCTGATCGGCAATCATTATTATTGTTGTTCAGAAATTATGCCGGCTTTCACAAAAGCTCGGACAACAGTCACTGCAGAAACATGAGTCCACGCATCATCCACAATCCATTCACATATGCTGGCGTATCACGCGCGGCGCTCCCTCCCAGTAAAGCTGTGCTCGCTGTCTGCCATCCATCGCTCCCACGCCGCTCGCAACTTAACTTTGAACGCCCTGTTTACGCCGATGTCCAGCGGTTGGAGTTCTTTGTTAACACTCCCGGGACTACGGCAAGCACTGAATTCATCAGCTTCGCTTGGTTTTTTTACACCGGCGGTAAGACGGGCGCTCGCGCGCCCATGTCTTCCAGCCCAGTCACAGTGTCGGAGCTGTCCAGCATCTTGGCCTTCTGAAGGCTGCTCACACTGCCGGGGCTGTCCAGCATCCAGGGCGGAGGGTGAATTAGAGTGCGGCTGTCCGTCAAGGACGCAGCTGCATTTAGAGAGGCAGAAGTTGTCTTTGGTGAGGGACGGTAAGCTGGCTGCCGAGCTGTTGCGCCCGGAGGGTTTTTCTGGGGTACCTGTAGCGCACTGGGATTTAATAATTTTTTTATTTTTTTTTTTTTCGTGCCCCTGGTACTGTGCTGGAGCTCCAGTAGGGAGAGTGTGACGGCCGAAGGGCCTAATACTTGTTGTGTGATTGTCCCACTATGGTTGCAGGTTTCCATCAGGGTGGCGCTGTGTTGATTGATCCTGCACTGCAGTCTCTTCTCTTCTCCTGCATTCACCACCTGCCAAATTGGGGGGGCCGTCCAATCGGTTGTGGTAAGGTGAATTTTGCTGTCTTAAGACAATTTTTGTCATGCGTCCTTTTTCCAGTTTACTGTCGGCGTTGCAGGTCCAGTGCAGCGAATTTGGTTGATTGCAGCGGTTAATGCTCTAGGAGACACGCAGGGTTTATTGTGCTGGGGGCCGCAGAGAGGTCAGATAAATCACTGACTCTCTTTGCAGACGTTAAAGCCAGAGAACTGATCAGTTTTAAGACACAAACTTCAGTGAAACTGTATCCAGAGGCTCAAAGGGCGCCCTGGTTAGTGCGCGTAAAACTAACGCCAAATCCCACTGAGGAGCATTTCTTATTGGCGCCCTTCTGGTCACTAGTGACAGGAGGAAACGCATATAGAAGCATCCGGGGCCACGGCCGGTGCGCAAAGAAATCCACTCCCAGCGGAGGATTGTCCAGAGCGCCCAGAGAAAACCACAGAGCGCACAGCGCATTCTCGCGTCTGGCAAACAGAATATTTCTACAGAATATTTATTACAAAAATAAAAAAATAAACAGGAAACAACTGCGCGAGTTCAAACCTGCCAGCTTCCCTCTCATCGCTGTCAGAGTCACAGCCACACACGTGGCCGGCTGGCTGATCGGCAATCATTATTATTGTTGTTCAGAAATTATGCCGGCTTTCACAAAAGCTCGGACAACAGTCACTGCAGAAACATGAGTCCACGCATCATCCACAATCCATTCACATATGCTGGCGTATCACGCGCGGCGCTCCCTCCCAGTAAAGCTGTGCTCGCTGTCTGCCATCCATCGCTCCCACGCCGCTCGCAACTTAACTTTGAACGCCCTGTTTACGCCGATGTCCAGCGGTTGGAGTTCTTTGTTAACACTCCCGGGACTACGGCAAGCACTGAATTCATCAGCTTCGCTTGGTTTTTTTACACCGGCGGTAAGACGGGCGCTCGCGCGCCCATGTCTTCCAGCCCAGTCACAGTGTCGGAGCTGTCCAGCATCTTGGCCTTCTGAAGGCTGCTCACACTGCCGGGGCTGTCCAGCATCCAGGGCGGAGGGTGAATTAGAGTGCGGCTGTCCGTCAAGGACGCAGCTGCATTTAGAGAGGCAGAAGTTGTCTTTGGTGAGGGACGGTAAGCTGGCTGCCGAGCTGTTGCGCCCGGAGGGTTTTTCTGGGGTACCTGTAGCGCACTGGGATTTAATAATTTTTTTATTTTATTTTTTTTTCGTGCCCCTGGTACTGTGCTGGAGCTCCAGGAGGGAGAGTGTGACGGCCGAAGGGCCTAATACTTGTTGTGTGATTGTTCCACTATGGTTGCAGGTTTCCATCAGGGTGGCGCTGTGTTGATTGATCCTGCACTGCAGTCTCTTCTCTTCTCCTGCATTCACCACCTGCCAAATTGGGGGGGGCCGTCCAATCGGTTGTGGTAAGGTGAATTTTGCTGTCTTAAGACAATTTTTGTCATGCGTCCTTTTTCCAGTTTACTGTCGGCGTTGCAGGTCCAGTGTAGCGAATTTGGTTGATTGCAGCGGTTAATGCTCTAGGAGACACGCAGGGTTTATTGTGCTGGGGGCCGCAGAGAGGTCAGATAAATCACTGACTCTCTTTGCAGACGTTAAAGCCAGAGAACTGATCAGTTTTAAGACACAAACTTCAGTGAAACTGTATCCAGAGGCTCAAAGGGCGCCCTGGTTAGTGCGCGTAAAACTAACGCCAAATCCCACTGAGGAGCATTTCTTATTGGCGCCCTTCTGGTCACTAGTGACAGGAGGAAACGCATATAGAAGCATCCGGGGCCACGGCCGGTGCGCAAAGAAATCCACTCCCAGCGGAGGATTGTCCAGAGCGCCCAGAGAAAACCACAGAGCGCACAGCGCATTCTCGCGTCTGGCAAACAGAATATTTCTACAGAATATTTATTACAAAATAAAAAATAAACAGGAAACAACTGCGCGAGTTCAAACCTGCCAGCTTCCCTCTCATCGCTGTCAGAGTCACAGCCACACACGTGGCCGGCTGGCTGATCGGCAATCATTATTATTGTTGTTCAGAAATTATGCCGGCTTTCACAAAAGCTCGGACAACAGTCACTGCAGAAACATGAGTCCACGCATCATCCACAATCCATTCACATATGCTGGCGTATCGCGCGCGGCGCTCCCTCCCAGTAAAGCTGTGCTCGCTGTCTGCCATCCATCGCTCCCACGCCGCTCGCAACTTAACTTTGAACGCCCTGTTTACGCCGATGTCCAGCGGTTGGAGTTCTTTGTTAACACTCCCGGGACTACGGCAAGCACTGAATTCATCAGCTTCGCTTGGTTTTTTTACACCGGCGGTAAGACGGGCGCTCGCGCGCCCATGTCTTCCAGCCCAGTCACAGTGTCGGAGCTGTCCAGCATCTTGGCCTTCTGAAGGCTGCTCACACTGCCGGGGCTGTCCAGCATCCAGGGCGGAGGGTGAATTAGAGTGCGGCTGTCCGTCAAGGACGCAGCTGCATTTAGAGAGGCAGAAGTTGTCTTTGGTGAGGGACGGTAAGCTGGCTGCCGAGCTGTTGCGCCCGGAGGGTTTTTCTGGGGTACCTGTAGCGCACTGGGATTTAATAATTTTTTTATTTTATTTTTTTTTCGTGCCCCTGGTACTGTGCTGGAGCTCCAGGAGGGAGAGTGTGACGGCCGAAGGGCCTAATACTTGTTGTGTGATTGTTCCACTATGGTTGCAGGTTTCCATCAGGGTGGCGCTGTGTTGATTGATCCTGCACTGCAGTCTCTTCTCTTCTCCTGCATTCACCACCTGCCAAATTGGGGGGGGCGTCCAATCGGTTGTGGTAAGGTGAATTTTGCTGTCTTAAGACAATTTTTGTCATGCGTCCTTTTTCCAGTTTACTGTCGGCGTTGCAGGTCCAGTGTAGCGAATTTGGTTGATTGCAGCGGTTAATGCTCTAGGAGACACGCAGGGTTTATTGTGCTGGGGGCCGCAGAGAGGTCAGATAAATCACTGACTCTCTTTGCAGACGTTAAAGCCAGAGAACTAATCAGTTTTAAGACACAAACTTCAGTGAAACTGTATCCAGAGGCTCAAAGGGCGCCCTGGTTAGTGCGCGTAAAACTAACGCCAAATCCCACTGAGGAGCATTTCTTATTGGCGCCCTTCTGGTCACTAGTGACAGGAGGAAACGCATATAGAAGCATCCGGGGCCACGGCCGGTGCGCAAAGAAATCCACTCCCAGCGGAGGATTGTCCAGAGCGCCCAGAGAAAACCACAGAGCGCACAGCGCATTCTCGCGTCTGGCAAACAGAATATTTCTACAGAATATTTATTACAAAAATAAACAGGAAACAACTGCGCGAGTTCAAACCTGCCAGCTTCCCTCTCATCGCTGTCAGAGTCACAGCCACACACGTGGCCGGCTGGCTGATCGGCAATCATTATTATTGTTGTTCAGAAATTATGCCGGCTTTCACAAAAGCTCGGACAACAGTCACTGCAGAAACATGAGTCCACGCATCATCCACAATCCATTCACATATGCTGGCGTATCGCGCGCGGCGCTCCCTCCCAGTAAAGCTGTGCTCGCTGTCTGCCATCCATCGCTCCCACGCCGCTCGCAACTTAACTTTGAACGCCCTGTTTACGCCGATGTCCAGCGGTTGGAGTTCTTTGTTAACACTCCCGGGACTACGGCAAGCACTGAATTCATCAGCTTCGCTTGGTTTTTTTACACCGGCGGTAAGACGGGCGCTCGCGCGCCCATGTCTTCCAGCCCAGTCACAGTGTTGGAGCTGTCCAGCATCTTGGCCTTCTGAAGGCTGCTCACACTGCCGGGGCTGTCCAGCATCCAGGGCGGAGGGTGAATTAGAGTGCGACTGTCCGTCAAGGACGCAGCTGCATTTAGAGAGGCAGAAGTTGTCGTTGGTGAGGGACGGTAAGCTGGCTGCCGAGCTGTTGCGCCCGGAGGGTTTTTCTGGGGTACCTGTAGCGCACTGGGATTTAATAATTTTTTTATGTAATTTTTTTTTCGTGCCCCTGGTACTGTGCTGGAGCTCCAGGAGGGAGAGTGTGACGGCCACAGGGCCTAATGCTTGTTGTGTGTTTGTTCCACTATGGTTGCAGGTTTCCATCAGGGTGGCGCTGTGTTGATTGATCCTGCACTGCAGCCTCTTCTCTTCTCCTGCATTCACCACCTGCCAAATTGGAGGGGCCGTCCAATCGGTTGTGGTAAGGTGTATTTTGCTGTCTTAAGACAATTTTTGTCATGCGTCCTTTTTCCAGTTTACTGTCGGCGTTGCAGGTCCAGTGTAGGGAATTTGGTTGATTGCAGCGGTTAATGCTCTAGGAGCATATGGGATGCTACAGTGCCTTTTTCAGAAGATCAGACATGGAGGCCGAGCACGGCCTGCAGGGTCAGACTAATGAGAAGTTACTTTGTAGTCACAGTCAGTCTGTGTGGCCCAAAATAATAGTAAATGGACCGATATAATAATAACTTAGATCTACGTTGGTCGGTCACATGATCCATGACGTTCCCTCTCTGCCCTGACGTCGTGCCCTGTAGCTGAGCACTGCTAAGCTGCTAGAGATGGTCGGCCACTGCTGGTGGCGACACCGAGGGAGTAAACTACTGGTCCGGTGAGCAGGTTCTGACACCAGACACCAGAGCCTGGAAACCCCTAGTGACAGACAATAGACAATAGTTTGTTCCCATGAGAGCGTAAATGTGTAGCTAAGTGTGTCTCGGTAAACTCCTAAAGCCACCATCTTGTCATGTACCCACTCAATGAAAGCTTCCCCGCCTCCATGTTAAGGATCTGTACAAGGTATGAGCTGCCATTGTTAGTGGCTTCTAACTTTTGGCTGGCTTCTGGTTTTGGTCAAATACGGAGCATTCATCCCCCTTGAGCCTCCACCACTTTCTCTCTTCCCTCCCCTGCACCCCTGCCCTGATACATACCACTCCAGAGTTCATACTATAGAATCGACTGCTTTGTAGAAACACACTGAACCGCTCGGCAACAGTTTGCTGCCCTGAAAACAACTTTTTCATGGACTGCTGTTTGTGGCATGGAGCCTCATGTGCAGGTGAAACGTCACTTTGAATTTAAAAAGGCTGTTAATAAGACTAACAGTGAGTAGGCTTGGGGAGTTTAGACCATTTGGACAATGTCATGTGGAGAACGTTTGCCTTGCTCTGTTGTAGGTGTCACTTCCAGAAAAGAAGCAGGAAATACACAGGGTAAGTCACATTTATCTGAACTATGTTGATGTGTGTGTGTGTGTGTGTGCACAAATCTTTGCACATCAACATATGCTCCGTGTCCAGTGCAGCTGTTGTGGTGACGCTGCTGTCTACATGAACTTTATGAAAAGCCACCGTGTTTTGTTCGTGTGGATTATTGTTTTGTGAAATGTCGACCAAGTCTATGTGAAGTCTTTGTTTGACTTCAGTCCTAATTAAACTGCCCAGAGATGGGGAGTCCCCGTGTCTTTCCTCTTCTAGGAAAGACTTCTCCTCTGCCATTTTGTCTTTTTGCAGGACAGTGTAGTTGGCCTGGTCCGGGTTGCTTTGCATTGCAAATTTCGTTTACCAGCTCTGCACATTTGTCAAACCAGTGTCTTAGTTCAACATTGTAAGAGAAGACTGAAAGCCAAGCCAAGAAAGCGCCCAAGAGTCAGAGAGAACTGCTTAAGTAGGCATTTTAATTTTTGAAGGCCTCAGGTTTAGGCAGTTTTGTGTCTGAGAGAGTGGCTCAGAGAGTTGGCTGGGCCAAGGAAGGACCTGAAGGACCTGGGTTTAATTCTTGCATTTTTTATTTTGTGAACAGTCAAAGTGAAGAGTGAAAAGTGAGTGGAGAAAATGTGCATACATCTGAAAGAATGGCTCAGAGGGTTAAGTGAGTGGTGTGTTGTTCTGTGGGACTGGGTTCAGTTCCAGTTCCTTTTTTCTAGTGAAACACTCCAAGTAAAGAGTGAAAGGTTCACTGAGGGGAGGTCCAAATGCCTGAGTGGCTCAGGTGGTTAAGGGAGTGCTTTAAGAGCCAGGTTTGATTCCTATGAAATTGCTGTAGTGGCACTGTAACGCAACCACAGAAAAATCATAAGACTGTACTGTAGAACCTAGTGACTAGCCGGCTAGCTGGAATACGAGTCCACAAACAGCTGCTGTGTGTGAATGGAGCTACGTCGTACACTGACACTGCTACTATTTGCAGCACTAGCTGATCTGCTAATGTAAAGCAAAGAGGTCAAACTTAACCTTTTGTATACACGCGGCCCGAGGACGGGACGGTTCATGTTTTCACTGCAATATCTCCGTCTGGGCGCAGCCATTTTGTGCTCTTTGTTGACAACCTACACCTCGTTGGAAAGCCACTTCCCTACTCTATTGATTGACAGCTCGTTTGACCATACAAAAGGATCGAGGGCCTGTCCCTAGCCAAAAGAATCCAATGAGCGACTATATCGAGCGAAGCACCTCCCCCCACTCTTACGCTTGTATTTTCAGCCCATTATATTTGACGCTGAATCTGATGCAATGGACGTATAGCCAATAAGATTTCCGTCACGGGGATGTCCCACATGAAGGGGTTGTGGAAGGAGGGTGGGCTACAGGCCTAAGCGTAAACATGAACAATGGATGCCGGCTGTCCATGCGTAAATGCGTAATAGTGAGAGTGAGCGTATATCTCCATTCCAGTGGTATTTCCAGTGACCAGAGAGATGGCGAAACGCATGGAAAAGAAGAATTACACTGTTGAAGAAGTTATTGAAGAGTGTACGAGACGGGAAAGCGACTTTTCTGACGAGGATGTGTCGGATGCGCAAAGTTATGTGTCGTCTGTTGACTCGGTGGAGGAGGACATGTTCATTGAAGGAGAAGATATTGTCCATGACAAGTAAGTGTAACTTTTATACATGTTGCAGTTTTATAAATAGAATGTAGACGTTTCAAAGAATTAGTGAATACAGTGTTGTGTCCTTTGTTTTGTTTACCTGTGTGGGGGAGGTGTGCGCTTTTACTATTCCTCCAAAAGTAGTTGTGGAGGACTGATTTGTGAGGTGAACAATGAATACAGCTACAGTTGTTCTGTGAATGAATATCTGATATATACATACAACCATACATACATCTATAGTTATTTTGTTTTATATATATTTTGTGCATTTTTAGGCAAACACTGTGTTCTATTTCATTTACCTGTGTGGGTCCTTTGTTCTGTTTACCTGTGTGGGGGAGGTGTGTGCTTTTACTATTCCTCCAAAAGTAGTTGTGGAGGACTGATTTGTGAGGTGAACAATGAATACAGCTACAGTTGTTCTGTGAATGAATATCTGATATATACATACAACCATACATACATCTATAGTTATTTTGTTTTATATATATTTTTTGCATTTTAGGCAAACACTGTTCTATTTTGTTTACCTGTGTGGTGTGCACTTTTACTATTGATTTGTGAGGTGAACAATGAATGCAGATACAGTTGTTCTGTGAATGAAAACCTTATTTTTTGCATTTTAGGCAAACTGATTCAGATACAGAGTGGGAGCCAAGCACCAGAGCCAGAGCAGCCTCCTACTCCCAGTGTACAACATCACAAGCCAGTCTACATCTCTGGTGACAGTAAGACACCCATCAAGCTTTCTAGCTGTGCTTTGTAGCAGCCCGTGACTGTAACAGTGGCATACTGAGAACAACATGTGGCTGTGAAACCTGTGGAATTGTAAACATGTAAACAGTTTGCTGTAAGTAGTTTGGGTATTTGTTTAGATAAAGGTGTTGTTTTTGACCATATCTCTTGTTCTGAGTCTTTTCTTGTGATGCACAATTTCAGTTTCAGTAGAATAATGAGCATTCAATGTGTTTTTGCTTCACTAACATTATTTCAATCATACTAATAGTGAATCTGAATATGGAATGAGGTTCCTCTAAGTGGCACCTTTCATTAGAGCTCTCATTGATGTCTGTATGTTGAAGCATTCCAGAGTTATGCACTTTGGTGCCAAAGTGTCCATTTGGAGACTCCAAATGGCACTTTTTGGAGAGCGCCTGGGAATACCTACAGAAAAACCTGTCCCAAATGGTCATTTCTTGTCCAATTACTATCTACTTTTAACTGGGAATAGGTAAGACTTCAGCCTGTGTCACTATATTGTCATCTAATCAACATCACCATGCTCCAGTTGTCAAGCAGCCTTTTTTTACAAAAAAGTGTTACCTTCACAATGAGACCAAGCTTTTGCACATACTCCTAAGGGCTCACAAACAGCTTGTAGTTTAATTTGGGTATGCCTTTGACAGGCGTTTCATCAACTATTGAGGGTGGTGTTAAAGGGTTAAAGACTACAAAAATAATGTTCATGTCTGCTCTTGTTCTCAGTCATTAGCCAGAAACTGTGGGCTTCTACTGGTCATTTATATATTGTTTATATGTAAATTAATTGTGTGATTGATGAAGCCAAACAAAAACAACATCCTGTGGACATTTGACTAAATAAATAAATATATAAAAACACAGTTAGTGTTTAGGAGGTTTTTTGGGTTTTCATGTTTAAAGGATCGGTGAGAGGGACAGTAGGTGGCGGTAATGCACCTCAAACATTGGTTGTCACTCTCCATTAAACAGAAGAAGAAGAAGTTCTCAGGAAGTGATAAGTTGGCAGCACATTGGCGCCATTTTGGAGACAACCTGAAGCAGGTGTGGAAGTTCAGCTGCTTGGTCTGATGTACTGGTGGTGTAACATCCACCGAAAGATTAGAGAAAGGGCCCTGGTTCGACCGAAGGAGAAGAGAGAAGGCCTGGTTCCACAGAAAGGCCTGGAAGCAGAGGCAGCGGCCTGCTGCTGGCGGGCACATGGCGCACAGCGAGGAGCTGCAGCAGGTGCTGTTGGCTTGTTTGAGTTTACAGTGAAGATGAAGACACAAGTTGATGAATGTTGTTTTGTCTTTAGAAGCCAGAGCAGGTGCTTCCACCCTGTGAATGGCTGCAGATCATCTGGACTTCATTACAGAGTCGCTGAGATAAAAGGGAAGCATTATTGTCTGTGTTCAACAATAAGTGTTACATTCAAACGCTTCATAAATATCATTGTGAAGTTAATGCTTGTCTCCATGTAGTGGTGAACAGGAGACAGTTGAAGACACACAGCTGAAAGCAGTGATAATCAGAGCACATGGCGCTCAGGAACAATGCACAGACTGCAGAGGATCCAGGCTCTGAGGACTGAGGAGTGGATTGAACTCAACAAGGTGAGTGGATGTTTCCTGGCTGCTTCACTGCCGATGGTAGGACACACCAACCTGAAGACTCTGCTCGGACTCGGCCTGGTCCTCAACTGCGAGTACTTCCATCAGCGTTTGGTTTTACTCGTGTTGCCCTCATGTCTGCAGTGTTTTAACTCTGCATTGCAGATCATGTGTTATATTTGGTGTTAAACATGGTCCATCTTGTCCTCCTCAGCTGACGACCACATCACAGCACCAGCGTCTCCAGTGCCTCTGCCTGCACCTGGTCATCCACCAGCCAGGCCCCGCCTGTGGTCTGAGGAGACGTCTTCATGTCCCGCTGTGTCAGGTCATCGGTTTTCTTGTTATTTCTGTATGGCATGGTTTTTTTCACCTCATATTTTCTCCCCTCACGCAGGCAGTAGTGTAGTGATAAAAATTATATTATTCATAGTCTAATTAAATAAATTAACATAGATACATAAACTAAGATACATAGATAAGTAAGACTACATAGATAAATAAATCAAAAGTAGTGTTCGTAGTGGAAAGGTGCGACAAAGAAATTAGGTTAACCTAAATTATTATGTCAGTAGACGACTAAAATAGGCTCAATAAAAATATAAAATAGATGTTTAAATAGAGTCAGGGTCCTTAACTATAATAACTATAATATATAGATTTATATATAATATAAAATTAGTATTAGAGCGTTAAGGTAGGATTAAGTAAGATTAAATTAGTGTTTAGGGATGACAGGTGTGTAGGAGGTTGTTGTTTAGGGGGTGTGTGGATGCCGGCATCTGGTTAGTGTTGTTGTTGTTGTGGTGGTTCTGTGTTGTGGGTTTGTTGTGTTTTACCATGTGTTACTGTGGTTTTTGGTGGATTGGATTGGTTTGATGGATTGGATTTGATTGGTGGTTTTTTTTGTTGACTGTGAATGGTCAACACCCAAAGGGGGAATGAATAGTGTGATGCTACAACACTAGCAGCCTTGACCAGTTTTGAAATGCTGAAATGAAAATGGTGACAGCAAAGCACACGTGACAAATGAATCCACGTGGACAGAAAATCAAAAGAAATGGATCAACTTTGCATTGAACGGAACAGCTCATGACTCCTTAAAGGAAGAAGCATTGTGGGGATCTCTGAAGAGTTGAAGACGAGAAGAAAAAATGATCCACGCTTTCAGCAACTGCATCAGAACCTGGACAAACCTTCTGGATCAAACACTCAGCGTGTGCCATGTCAACATGACGACGAGCAGCGTCACAGCAATGTTCCAATCAATCAGCAATTGTTGTGGAAACTTGAAGTCCATTTCTGAGGAGATGGGGAGACAGGCGTTTAATACGTCTGCAGGACGGGTGCTCCTGAACTGATGTAGGAGCTTTGGGAGGCGTTAGCTTGGAAATAGGACAATGTAGGGCAGAATAAGCAAACGAATGACAGTGTAGGAGAGACTAAATTAAACCATTAGGCGTTGTGACAGGAAGCATATAAAATAGGACAATGTAGGAGAGGTAGGAGTTAAATTAAACCATTAGGCGTTGTGACAGGAAGCATATAAAATAGGACAATGTAGGAGAGGTAGGAGTTAAATTAAACCATTAGGCGGTTGTGACAGGAAGCATATAAAATAGGACAATGTAGGAGAGGTAGGAGTTAAATTTAACCATTAGGCGCTGTGACAGGAAGCATATAAAATAGGACAAACATTCGTCGTTATCTAGCCAAAAATCCAATAATGTTGTGTAATGATGTGATTAAGTAGGCGTTTAAAGTCTGCGCTTCGTTACCACGTGCTAGCAGCATAGTAAGAAAAGGACGTCAGGAAAACATGGCCTAGACCTTATTTAATAGTAGATCAAATTTATAATATATATAACTTTAATGGCTAAGTAGGGTAGGAGAGAGTTAGTAGTTATTATAAGTAACATTAGGGATGCAGACGTTATGTTAGCTGGTAGCTAGTATTGTAGGAGCTCTTGGTGCTGGGCATTTGGTTTGTTGTGATGGTTGTAGGTGGGTTGTTGACGATGGGCTAGTTGTTGGTCTTGTGGAGTTGTTTGGTGTAAAATGCCCAGAGTAGTTGTTTAGTGTAATAAATAGGACAGGATTCCAGGCAAACTAGTCAAAGCGGTAGTGTAGAGGCTAGAATTAATGGCCCAAACCTGGCGTCTTGAAAGTGAAGTTTAGATGTTGCGTATATCACCTTATATGGTGGCAAAACGAGTTCGTTAAGTAGCACGTGCGTCATTAGTGTTTTAACAGAGCGTAAGAAAAATAGTCCTTTAGGTTAATTTGGAGAATCTTCATCAACAGCAAGAGTAGTTAATAGAAGTGAGACAGATTAAAGTGTCGGTGTCTAAACTAGGCAGCAAATGAAATAGAATATGAAGTGTCAGTGTTCCCTTTAACTGTAAATATGTCAAGTAGTTGTAGCGTACAAAAGTAAATTCTTAGAACAAACTATGCTTCCTAAAAAAAGGTGTGGCCTTGGAGCGCGTAAAGAAAGTCTAATTCAAACTTAGGACGAGCCGGTAGCCGAAAGTGTAGGGTCACTTTTCACTTTGATGTAGGCAGCTAGGTAGCATAGCCACTATGGGTGCTTTTTATCATGGGCTTTTTGGTTGTTGGAGGAAATATGAGTGCGTTCATGGCTGTTTTGTTCTTCACAGAACCGCTGATGTCACCTGGAAGGCCAGATTTCTGCAGGGAAGGTAACGTGTCTGCAACTGTTCTCTACACATGCTAGTGAGCATGCCTGTGAAGATGCTCGCTTACCACTCTGACTTTATTGTTCCGCAGACCCGCTGAGTGGACACCTGGATGTCTGCAAGTGAGGTAATATGTCTGCAACTGAATACATCCTGCCAGTGAAGACACTTACCATACTGTTGTGGCTCTTTTGCTTTGCAGGAGCAGAGATTCGTCACCTGGAAGGCCGGATTTCTGCAGGGAAGGTAACGTGTCTGCAACTGTTCTCTACACATGCTAGTGAGCATGCCTGTGAAGATGCTTGCTTACCACTCTGACTTTATTGTTCCACAGAACCGCTGAGTGGACACCTGGATGTCTGCAAGTGAGGTAATATGTCCGCAACTTGTTAACACATCCTGCCAGTGAAGACACTTACCATGCTGCTGTGACTCTTTTTCTTTGCAGGAGCAGAGATTCGTCACCCGGAAGGCCGGATTTCTGGGATTAAGGTAGTGTGTTTGCAAGTCATCATAACACATCCTTCCAGTGAAGATGCTTGCTTACCACTGTGTTTTATTATGTTTTTAGCTGCACAGGACCACTGATTCGTCACCTGAGAGGTGGAATTCCTGCGAGTACGGTAGTATATTTGCAACTCATGTTAACACATCTTTCCAGCGAAGACGCTTGCTTACCAGTCTGATTTTTGTTGTTCGGCAGAACCGCCGAGCGGACACCCGGATGTCTGCAAGTGAGGTAATATGTCCGCAACTTGTTAACACATCCTGCCAGTGAAGACACTCACCATGCTGCTGTGATGTTTTTATTTTTTGCTTCACAGGACCACTGATTTGTCGCCTCGAAGGCTGGATTTCTGCAGTAAGGTAGCGTGTTTGCTAGTCATCTTAACACGTCCTTTCAGTGAACATTATTCCTTAGCACTTTTTTTCTTCACAGGACCACCGATTCATCACACCGAAGGGTGGATTTCTGCCGGTGAGGTGATGTGTCTGCAACTCATCGTAGTACATCAGTGTGAAGATGGGTGCGATACTGCTGTTTGACTTTAGAAGCCTGGATGTGTAGGTATTCAGTCTGCAAGTCATGGTAACGCATCCTACCCCAGCAGCTTACTTACAGTATTTGCTTTGTGACCGCTTTGTCCCCGTAGGCCTCGAAGAAATGCTGAAGGACTCGGTGGCCTCTGCAGTTCAACCAGGTGCGATGATTGTCACCAATGGCAATTAACCAAAGGAAGGTTACTGTCCTAATATGGTCTGTCCTCTCCTCCGCAGATGAAGAGCACCTTGAAGCATCTGCGCGTCGTCGCCTCTGCCTGTCAGCGTGGTGTACAGTAATTGCTTTAGTGTTCTCTCTCAGACCGCACCAACAGTCTATTGCAGATGTGGAGGTAATGTAAAACCTTGTGAAACTGTAGGTATTTAACTTGTGTTTTTCTGGTGGTTTTTTTTAAATGCAGAAATTGTTTTGAAATGTCAGAAGACTTGTTTTAGGTTTGGCCGAACACTCAAGTAGAGCGTTTTGCCCTGTCTCCGGAACCCCAATGGACAGGATTTCAAACGACTCTCCGAGTTGGAAATCTCACCAAGACTTTGGCTCCGGATGGATTCGGCGTGCACCAACGTGCCCTGACTGTTTGACTGACTGAGGGTCTGGGTGGTATTGTGTTGTGCAATGTAGGGTCAAGGTTGTGGATGTTGTAGCTTAGATCCTAGAATGCCGGCATGTTGTTAGTTGGAGTTGAGCTTGTGGATTAGTCGATTAGTTTTGTGGGGGTTGAGGTGTGGTTTGGGTGACTTGACCGGGACTAAGAGCACACACAACAACCAAAAAAGGAGCAAGGAACGCCAAATGTGTCGCACAACAGGCACCAAGGATTTCTCAATGTAACATATGCATGGAAACGGTTACAGCAAGGAGACATTGTGAACAAATGAAATACAAACATACTCGGTGTTGGAACAGAGCAGCACATGACTGCTAAAGTAAAGAGCAAGGATGGAAAAACGCACAGTTGCAACAACAAATGAGCAATGCTATCAGCAAACACATTCAAACCCGGATCAAAGCTGTGGACAACTGGGAAATCAATCAGTGGCATTTCAAACCAACAATGTCACTGCAATGTTTTAATCAAGTACTTGCACAAGGGAATTGTGGAAATGCAAGTATGGGTTCTGTGACCAACATGATATTCAAATGTGCTGGGGTGCTGGTTTTTTTGGAATTTCAGCACTTTCAGAATGGTCCCTTTATACCAATGATGGGGGAAATGTGGGAAATGAATGAATAATGAATAATGTGTGTCATGGTGTGGCAAATTGCTGCTGGGTTGTCAACAAAGGTTTTGTGCTGCCTTTCACCTGGACAGGTGAGAGGTGGGGTCAGAAGATCCTTTTCTGGTCCCACCCCTTGCGTTTTGTGGTGGCATTGCATCGCATGGTCACGTCATTCCAGAAACCTGTGCTTTTTCTCTCCGTTTCTGTTGCTTATCTGTCAGGTACCCACTGCCACCCCAACTCCACCTAACACTGTGGTGGTGGGGGGTGGAGCAAAGGCCAGAATCTGAGCTGGGGGACAAAAGTTGACCTGCTTGTTTTTTTTGTCAATAAATATGTATTCCACATTTCCACAGCGTGTACTGGAAGTGTCCTAACCCCTAACCCTAACCCTTTAATCCTGTTTGTCATTGTCATGTTAACCTTGTTTAATAATGGTCTTCTGTACCGGAGGGGTGGTCTTGACCTGGACAGTTTTGGCCAGACTTGCGTCACCACAAACCCAAACATGCTTTTTGTAATGGATCCATTTCAGTCAATACAGCCGTGTCCAGAATTTGCCTTTGCAGAAATGAGCACGACACGTTCGACAATCGGGGCGCGCCGTTGACGAGGAATGGTAAGTGGAGCTTGCAAGCGAAGTGTATTTTGAAATGCAGTGTGCGTTTGAGTTGGCGATTCACTGACATGTTTGTCTCTTGTCTTCCAGATGGTCCGGTGACGTCACTCCCCGGCATCGCTGCGTTCCGGCCTGCGACCTTTTGTTTATTTTTGTCAATGCCATGTTGTGAAATGACTGAATAAAAGTTGTTGATGGAAGTTTTTGTGGTTTGCTCATATTTGTGAGTTTGGAACATTGGAATGTGTTTTGATAAAGACAGATTTGAAGTTTACACAATTGCAGGTGTTATATTTTTGTGTGTTTTACACAGGGACTGGAGGATCTGGAGTGGGCGGTTGTGTCCTGCCAAACAGTGCCCTGGTTTCCCCTTAATGTCAAAGCCTTGGTATTGTAGTCGATAAATTGTCCCACACAATGTTGTGTGTTTGTTGGCGGTGGCTTTAAAACGTACAAGCAAGATGTGTCATTAGAGGTTGAACGCACGTTTTGAGTGTGTGAATCATGCCATGAAGTTACAGTCATTACATACAATCTGCATTTGAAAAAAAATCTGTGCCATTGCTCGTCGTAACAGTCATGCCAGCGGGTGCAGTCCAGCCACGCTGACGTCTCCAAAATGCTAAATGTTTGAAATGCATTGTGTGTTCATCAGTTAAATACATGATGTATTGCCTGCCATGGAAAGCCAAACACTTGATGAATCCTTTGACAGATGTTATTCCAAAGAGGTACGACGGCGAAGCTGATTTTGTTTCACTGTGTCCACAGGCCCGCGTGTTGTCAGATGTCGATGCAGAACCGCAGTCTGGACCTGTGAGACGGCTAGAGTTGTCCTGTCTTCCCGTCAGCAGGAGGGGTTCTGGTAAAGGTCGTTGACATTATTATTGGTTTTATTGAGGTAATGGCATTAGTGGCATCGACGTAATCATGTAAAATGTTATTTGTGTAGCATGTTGTGCATGAAAAGTTGTTTTAAAGAAACCCAGAGCCTCACCCCCAGATAGAAAGTCCCTTTTAATGTGAAGAAACCCTCACACTCTTGGTCGTCGAGCACTGTAGGCCGAACCGGCATGCTAGCGTGCTCTGCAGTGTAGAAGATGGAGTGTTTTTGGGTGATGTGAAAGGAAAGTTTTCAGATTTGTATCTTGTGCAAGACATGTTGTTGTGCTTTACTTTGCCAGATTAATTAGTTGTGTAAGGGTGTTGTAGGCTAGTTTGTATGTACTCAGATAGCCACTGTAGCCTCGCAGGAATGCCGTCATGTGGTAGAAGTATGTCAGATAAGTTGGACACTGCAAGTTTTGTGCATGAAAGTAGCATCGATAATTGTACGAATGTTGTTTGTTTTTTGTATGCTTGTCTGCACAGAGGCATGTAGCAATTACAGGCCGATTTGACCTGATGTTTAAATTGCGTTGGACTGAAGATGAACATTGTGCCAAAAAGAGCCTGACCAAAAAAGTTGCAATCCAAAGATCCTAAAGTTAACTTGAGTTTGAGTAGTATTGGGGCTACTTTGGTGTACTGGTGGAACCAGGGAACAGACTACGGCCAGAAGCAGGGTCAGTTGCCTCAAAATGCTCTCTTAATGCAGCATTTCCTTGCAGATGAATGATCGAAGCTGTAGGTGTCCTGCACGAGTCAGCTCTTGTGAAAATTCGTGGACTTGTCCGATGAGGAAAGGATTCTGGATTAGGAGGAGGAGCTGCTGCCAGTGGCAGAAAGTGTTGAACTTTTTGGTGAAGTTTCCAATCAGCTTGTAGTTTTGTGATGTGCTCACATTCTCCCTGAAGACTTTAGGAGGTCCAGCCTCCTCTTGAAAGAGCGAACACCGACTGCAGCTTTAAATGAAGCTCATTATGACGTGATGTGACGTAACGTCCGTCAAAAAGGCAGCCATTTTGGTCTTGTGCTCATCGTGCAGATAAAGCGAAAGCTGTGTTGCTCTCTGACTCGGGACCAGTGCATTTCCTTTACTCAGCCACCTCACATTGTTGCTCAAGTAGCAGGTCATTGGCATTTGCCTCAACATGTTCCAGGAGTTCTCTCAGGAGGCGATGCTACTCCTTCATCCGGGGTATAGCCCCCTCTCTTTTCCAGTGGGGTTACCCCAGCAGGTGCTCACAGAGGTCCTTCTTATCTGGACAGACGTGGCGAACAGCTGCATCGAGCTGGGCCAGTACAGAACCTGCTCATATTTCAGATTTGTGGGTTTCTGTCGAAGCTGCCATTGGAATGTGTAAATGTATGCCCGGTGAGTCTGGCTGTGTCATATTGGGCTTGCAGTATCGTCAGCTCGGACTTCAGGGGAAAACACCACGGGTTTCATTTGACACCTGTAACTAACAAGGATGCAAAATAAAGAATCACACAGTGACCTGCATCCCTACCTCAGAAGCCAAAGAGATGGCACACCGAAGGAAAGAACCAACCTCATGTTGCGACCTGCCGGACCTCTGCCCGAACAGCACTTGCTTCCAGTACAATGGGATCACCTGTCTCCATTTGTGGCTAATCTGTACATAGAAGAAGTGGAGAGAAGAGTTCCTGTTGATACCTGGGTTAAAGACCCATGAATCGGAACGGTTCACAGAACACATCAACTCAGTGGACGTCAACATGAAGGTCACAATCTGGCTCTCTTGAAGGAAATTCTGCAGATGCTTTGCTTTAATCTTCAATCTCTTGCTTTAATCTGGCCCTTTTTCCTCCAAACCTTTGGACCTTGAGTCCTGAATGAAAGGCACGCTTGACTTTGTATGTTGGCTCAGGCTTATGAGCGGCCTTTGTTTGTCGATTTGTTTATTTATCGATTTATTTATGTATTAATTTATTTCAGGGACAGTGCATATTAAATAACAAATGTATAAATATGCCAGAGTTAGACAAAGGGCTATTTTCCATTTGTTGGTGAAACCCGAGGATCTGAACAGCTCATTTAAGTGGATCAAATGTGGATCTCTGCCTGAATATTATTAAGTGACATTAAACGATATGCTTGGACACAGCGCTCCTTAGCTATGAACTGTTGCATATGGAGGGAGTCAGTGACGGTCCTCTCATGTCTGCAGCGTTGCTCATATTGAATCAATGTAATGAACATCTGTGCCGGTGTTTCGAGTTGAGTGGATGATTAGTGCGTTTCACAGCCTGCGGTCGTCATGTGGATTTTGTTTTGTGCAGTGTTGCATGTTTTTTAGCAGCACGTAGTCTGTGTCCTGTTTCGTTCTTGCATCCTGATTGGTTGATAATGGTCTATGAGGGATCACTGTAGTCTAATTTTGTTCAATTCCTCTTTTCGTGGGCTCTGTGAGCTGGGAGTAATCTACAAGTATATACTAAAAGTAAGTTATTGTGTAAAATGTGTCCCTGAGTGTATAATATGTGGAATGGAATGGACTGTTTTTGACACATATGTAAGGGAGTGTTTCTTGTCGCTGTAGCTGAGGGGTTGAGGCTCTGGGTGTGTGAAGTGCTTTGAGACGGTTGAGATTGTGAGACGTGCTGTTGAATTGAAACAGAATTGAACTGAATGTGTTTTTTATGTAGGCTAAGGAGAAGGAGATGACGGAGATGAACAGAAATGGTGGAAATGTAAGCAAGACTGCAGGTATGTGTTTTTTCTGTATGTTGTGTAGTCGGACAGATTTGGAAGTTCTAAAGTTTATGTCTTGTTGTGTTTATGCCGTAGTCCCTGGTCCTGGCCCGGCCCTAGCCCTGGTCCTGGCCCGGCCCTAGCCCTGGCCCCGGTGTGAGGAGCCACAGCAGCTGTCGATCAGGTGATGGTTTGTCCTGGTGTGAGTGTTGTGTTTCCAGTTAGCGCTCAGTAGTTAGAGATTTTGATTGTACATCAGTGTCGTTACTTTGAACCACTGTGTCCTCTGAGCGGGTCAGTACTACTTCCTCGTGTGCAGACATAGTCCATATTTTTCCAGGTCAACTTCAGAATCAGAATCAGAAATACTTCATTGATCCCAGGGGGAAATTGCTTTTATTCCAGGTGCTCCATGTATACTCAAAAAGACAGGTTAGAAATATAAATAAGGTAAAGTAATAAGCGTAAGATAAAAATAAAACCTAATAAATTCTAAACATTAATAAACATTCAAGTAAAATCCTGGCAAGTGAAGACTGAAGTCATATATAGTACTTGTACTGTGTGCAGTAAAATCTTGTCTAAATAAATCCAATATGGATAAGATTACAAGACAGTGTTAGATCTGATCTCAGAGGGAGGAGTTGTACAGTTTGATGGCCACAGGAAGGAAGGACCTCCTGTGGCGCTCAGTGGTGCATTTGGGAGGGATCAGTCTGGCACTGAACGTACTCCTGCACTTCAGCAGCATGTGTTGGAGAGGATGGAAGCTGTTCTCCAGGATCCCTGCAGCTCAGACAGCATCCTTCTGTCTGACACTGCACCCTTCTGATCAGTTTATTGAGAGGCGGCACAGAGGCGGCACTCCCAGGTATTTGTAATCCTCCACAATGTCCACACTCTGTCCACCGATGGAAACTGGAGCCGCGAGTGTCTTGGTCCTCCTCAGGTCCACAACCAGCTCCCTTGTCTTTGCCACATGGAGCAGCAGATGGTTCTGCTCGCACCATGTAACAAAGCTGTCAACCACAGTCCTGTACTCAGACTCTCCACCTTTGCTGATACATCCCACTACTGTGTGGTAGCTGAAGTCAGAGGTGTAGAGCGTGAAGAGGAAGGGAGACAGGACTGTCCCTTGTGGGGCCCCAGTGCTGCTGACCACTGTATCAGTGAGTAATGTTAGAACAGAACGAGTCAGTATATAGAACGCCTCGAATTAGATCTTGTGATTACCTCTTGGAATTGCAGAGGGTTGCAAAAGCTTAAAAAGGTAAAGCAGGTGATGCAGAGGTTGAAGTCTATAAATCTTCAGGAAACTCACCTGGCATCAGGTCAGGAAATAAGGGTTAGGAGGAGGTGGCAAGGCAATGTTCTATCAGCCCCTTTTAACTCTCAAGCAAGAGGCGTTATGATTCTTATTCATAAATCAGTCCCATTGAATATTGATAAGATAATAGCAGATAGGGCAGGTAGATATTTAATAGTTCAAGCCAAACTTCCGACGGAACCTCTTGTGTCGGTAAATATTTACGCCCCAAATAATGACGACCCAGATTTTTTCAGTAGTCTGTTTTTTAACCTTTCGTCTCTCTATGGTCAGTATATAATTGCAGGTGATTTTAATTGTACTTTGGACCCATCTAAAGATAGATCCACAAAATTAGACAGATCTCATAGTAAGAGTAGAGGAGAGATATTTGGAGAGAGAGAAACCCTAATACTTTATCTTATTCATGTTTTTCTAATTCATACAAATCATACTCCCGAATTGACTTTTTTTTAGTCTCTGATCATGCCCCCGTTAATATTTGCTATTTGGACCCAGGACTGAGAAAAGATCCACCAAAATGGAGATTGCAGCAGAAATGGCTTTTAGATCCAGATTTTATTTCCTTTCTTGAAGATCAGATCGACTTGTTTTTCTCGGTTAACCAGTTTGAAACTTGTGCAAGTACAAGATTAGGGGTCAGATAATCTCTTTTACAAGTTCAAAAACTAAAAGATGGAAACAAAAATGACTTTTATTAGAGTCTAGACTTAGAATTCTGGAACCACAGTATGGTTTACTGATTTTGAGAGCGCAGTATAATGAAATGTCAGCCATAAAAGCAACTGGGGATCTTCTAAAACTTAAACAAAGCTTCTTTGACCAAGGGGAAAAATGTGGTAAAATTTTGGCATGGCGCATAAAAAAGCTTCAAACAGAAAGATCTATAACGAGTCTCAACTCTGATAATGGTGAAAGTATAACAGATCCTATTCTAATTAACTCAGCTTTTAGAAACTATTATGAAAATCTGTATAATTCTGAGAGTGATTTTTTATTTATTTGAGTCTATGGAACCAAATACATTCCTAAGTAATTATATTTTTCCACGAATTTCAGAGAAGGACAGAAATAGTTTGGATAAGGAGATAACTTTAGCAGATATAGCAGAAGCTATAAAAAGTATGAAAACTGGAAAGGCAGCAGGACCTGATGGTCTGCCGATTGATTTTTACAAGAAATTTTGCTCGAAGTTACAGGTCCCTCTCCTTGAAATGTTTCTTGAGTCCTATCAGAAGCAGATTCTCCCGCCCTCCTTAAGAGGTGCCTTTTAAATTCAGATTTAAAAATTCTATGTAAAATATTGGCAAAAAGGCTGGAGGTTATCCTTCCAAAAATTATTCATGAGGATCAGAACGGCTTTATTGTAGGTCGACAATAGGGGTGGGCGATACTGAAGATTTCAGTATCGATCCGATACCAAGTAAATCCAGGGCCAGTATCGCCGATACCAATACCGATACCGATACTTTTACTTTGAAATTTCATGATCATAAATAATTATTTGTTTGCCTCCTTTTTTTGCCTTTAAATAGATTATCGTGATTAGCAGAATAATAATACACAAGAAACATTTGTTAAGTAAATCAAGCTGCAAACAAAAGTGCAGAACTGTATAAGTTTGAAATTTTAACTTCACAATCATGTCAGCAATGCTCCTTGTGACAGCCATGGCTCTTGGTGAATCATGCAGGTGTAACAGCACGACTAAGATACTTTTATAAAAGTTTAACACCTACCTGCATGTAGTCTAAATATGAAGAATAAAGATCCTTCAACAGTTATCACCAAAGCATAATTATATTAATCATACTGAAATACATATCATTATATAAACTTATATAATTACATTATTAGATATATTTTGGAATTTGAGAAAAACAAGATTTATTTCAGCTGGTGATATGATGACTGTTCAGTCATTCTGCTAAAATTGCATGTCTTATCACAGCACTCAGAAAGACACCATTAATTCATGCTGCAGATTACTCGATCTAAACCTTCACTTTTTAAAACCATCTACCTGTGTTTTGCAGTAAAGCCTCTGTCAGTCAACTCTCTGGTTCATGTTTGGGGATCTGCCTCTTCCTCCTCCCTCTGTTTACTCTGCAGCTCCGCTTTGGGCTATTTGGGATATTTAGATCGATTCGCCCACCCCTAGTCGACAAGGATTCCACAATGTTAGGCGAGTATTAAATGTCTTGCAGTCTCAGAAAGAAGAAATGGACACAGCTTTGCTTTCCCTCGATGCTGAAAAGGCATTTGATCGTGTGGAATGGGGTTTTCTGTTTGATGCTCTTAGTTGTTTTGGGTTTGGAGAAAAATTTTGCAATTGGGTGAAGATCTTATATAATGATCCATACGCAGAGGTAATTACCAATAACAACCTTTCTAAACCAATTAAGGTAAATCGAGGGTGTAGACAGGGATGTCCACTTTCACCAACCCTTGGCAATTGCAGTGAGGAGTCATAAAAGAATTTCTGGTATACAATTAGGACAGTTGGGCCAAAGGATAGCTCTTTATGCAGATGATGTCATTCTTTTCCTTAAAAATCTGGACAAATCTATCCCAGCTCTTATGGAGCTTATTAAAAATTTTGGAAGGGTTTCTGGTTACAAAGTGAATAATCAAAAATCTTATACTAATAATACTGCTAATGAATTCAAACGATAGAGCTAACCCCCCAACTCAAACTCGTCAATTCAAAACTGTTAATTGTTTCACTTATTTGGGAATACAGATCACTTCCCTGTTGGGAGATATTGTGCAGGGTAATTACACACCTCTTGTAGAATCTGTAAGCCAAGCTCTTAATAATTGGGTATCGCTCCCTATCTCTCCAATGGGTAGAGTGAATATAATCAAAATGAATACCCTCCCTAAGTTTCTCTATCTCTTTCAGAATGTCCCCTTGCCTCCTCCTCCTGATTTTTTCTCTAAAATGAATAGACTGCTCAATGACTTCATTTGGAGGAATGATAGAGGAGGGCTACAGTGCCCAAACTTAAAATGGTACTACTGGGCAGCGCAAGCTAGGACCCTTGGAATGCCTGCATTTTTGTACTCTAACAATCCAAAAAATCTTAGAAAAGCTACATCAAACCCAATACTGAAAAGTATGGTTTCAGTTTGGTCGGAGATACAAAAATATCTGAAGAATACATCAGTCCTGTCCCAGTTATCTGCACTGGAGGAAGTATTAATTGAGGACCCCCTTTTTTTATGGTTTGTTAATGGCAACAGTGGAATTTAGCTTGTATAAAAGCTCAGAGGCAAACATTAAACACACGCTTAAAATTATTGCAATATAAATGGCTGATGAGAGTTTATTTGACTCCTGCAAGATTAAGTAAATTTAATCCAAATGTTTTAGACTTGTGTGTCAAATGCAGGGCAGAGAAAGGCACATTGTTGCAAATCCTACAAATCAATATTGAACTAGAACCTAAATTTTTTATCTTAGGCATTCCTCCCAAGAGATATAAGGTAAAACCTAGAGAGCAAATGTTTATTGATATATGTTTGTTACAAGCAAAAAAAGGTTATTGCTTTAAGCTGGAAAAAAAAAGATTACGTACACTCTTTTTTAAATTTAATTTTTATTTTCTTTTAATACGTTAAACACAGTGTATACAGAGCGTGCCCAGAACAGACATAGAACAACAAATAGGTCAGTCATCAGTCCGGTAAGAAACTAACATTCAGGATTCGCCTACAGCACATTCCCACAGAAGATCATTCACGGGCTACATACAATACAGGCAGAAAATAAATGATTAATTGTTAATAATACTGTGTGTATTTCCTCCAGTATTTTTCACATCTTTCGGCAGCACCCCTCAGGGAAAGGGTCATCCTTTCCATAACATAGATTTCCTGCACTACCGCCCTCCATTCCACCACCGTTGGAGGTTCCTCGCTCAACCATCTCCTGGTTATAGATTTTTTACCGCTCACTAATAATATCCGCAATAAATATGTATCCCGTTTTTTTTAGTCCTGTCGGCAGATTACCTAGGTAGGTGGTGCTAAAATTGAAAGTGAGCGTCAGTCCAATTATTGATCTAATTTCTGTCATCACCTCTGTCCAGAACAAGGCTATAGCAGGGCACTCCCAAAAAATGTGAAAATGACCAGCTGACATATTACCACATTTTCTCCAACATTGACCGTGTTCAGGACATTTGGTTCTTTGTCCTTTCAATTTGGGTGTTATGAAAAACCTCTCTCCAAAGATCCGAATTAGTAGTTATAGATTGTGTTTTACAAATATTTAACCAGTCCTCCTCGGTAAGTGTTATATTAGATTCCCTTTCCCATCTAGATTTAATGTAGGTTGTGGAGAGACCTCTATTTAGTTGCAGTGATGAGTAAATCCTGGAAATTATTTTCTTATTGTTATTACCCTTATATGCATCAACAAATATCTTGTTTCTCCAAATGAAAGATATCTTGAAACCGTTGAAAACAGTCCAGGCATTCTTTAGATGAGATAGTACAGTAGGAGGTGATACCCTTAGTAATCCAATGTTTAAACCTGTTGTCCAAATTTGCTGGGGTAAATTCTGTATCATAAGCAATCCACCGTAATATTCGTACGTTTCTTTCAAAGTTGTCATTTTTAAATTGTTTATACCAGATGTTTAATGGAACATTGATCCATGTATTAAACTTTTCCGATTGTTTTCTCTGTAGCTTATTATCTCCCAAGAAAGCTTGGAGAGGTATCGTAGTCTGATTCTGTTCTAGGTCCTTCCATTTAGCTTCATACACCAATACACCAAAGAGCGTAATTGTGCTGCCCTGTAATAGTCTACCAGGCAGGGTAAAGCCCTTCCCCCTTTATCTTTAGGAAGCTGTAATGTCTGGAATCTAATCCTGGGTTTTTGTTTTCCCCAAATAAAGGTGGATATCATTTTATTCCAATTATTGAATTGTTTAGGGGGTATTTCAACTGGAAGTGATTGAAAGAGGAAAAGCAGCTTTGGTAATATGTTCATTTTCACTATCTCTATTCGATTGCACATACTCATAGGTAGTAATGACCAACGATTTAGGTCCATTTTGATATTGCCGGTTATAGGATTGTAGTTAATATTGTAAATGGATGAAAGATCTTTGGGAATATGGACCCCTAAGTATTTGATTGCCTTACCGTTCCATTTAAAATTACATATCCCAGTTCTGTTACCCTGTGGTTTATATTTAAAGGCAAGTGTCTGGGTTTTATTTAAATTCAACTTATATCCAGAGTATGATCCAAAATCTTGGAGAAGGGATATTAATTTAGGCAGGCTTATATTCGGTTCTGTAAGAGCCAACAGGATATCATCCGCATATAAACAAATCTTATGCTGCACATCTCCAACCTGTACACCGGATATCTCATTGGTTTAAAACCAAAACGTTTAAGGGTCAAGTACAGATAGTCCCATCGGACTGAGTCAAAAGCTTTTTCCGCATCAAGGCTGATAATCACTGATTCAATATTGTTACTGTTTATATGATCAACTAGGTAGAGAGCCCGTTTCACATTGTCCTGGATCTGCCTTGGTCTGTGTCTATAAGGTCTGGGATTATATCTTCCAATCGTTTAGCTAGTATCGATGCAAATAATCTATAATCAATATTTAAAACAGATATAGGTCTATAGGAACTACAGTTTGTCTTATCTCTACCCTGCTTGGGGATTATTGAGATTACCGCTTGTCTCCATGACATAGGGGGAACTCCCCCCTTTAGTTTCCCTAAACTTTTCATACCATTCAGATGGGTAGCCATCAGCACCTGGCATTTTATTTGATTTCAGTCTTGATATAGCTTTATTTATTTCTGCATCTGTTATCTCTCGAGTTATTATTTTGTTCTGTTCCGTTCCTATAGATGGTAGGTCTAAGCTAGTCAGGAATTTGGACACATCACTTATACCAGCTGCTTCAGGCTGTGCATATAAATTAGTATAATATGTCTCAAATGATTTTTGAATATCCTCTAATTTATGACATGTTTCATTTGTCAGGGGATCTTTCACTTTGTGTCCTCCATGCTAGAAGTCTTTTAGATTTGGGACCATTTTCATAAAAGTTCTGTTTAATTAACTTAGCCCTTCCTGCTATCTGACTTTCATAAATATTATTTAGGGCTTGTTTTGTATGTAGAATCTGTTGTAGGACCACAGAGTCATTGCTTTCCATATGTTTTTCAGCCAGTTGTTTAATTTGTTTATCTTTTTCCTTTTTCTTCTGAGCAGACCATCCTATAAGTTTACCCCTAAGAACTGCTTTAGCAGCATCCCAAAGTGTACTTGGAGAGATAATATAATCTTTTATTTCTTTCTCTATATATTTCTGAAAATGCGGGTCATTCAAAAGATTTGTATTAAGTCTCCACAAAGTTTCTTTAGGTTTGTTGTCTAAGTGTAATACCAAGTAAACCCCTGCGTGATCAGAAATGTCCCTCACTCCTATATCACAGTTTATTATTCTGTGTCTATCTAAGTTGAACATAAAAAAATAATCAATTCTTGAGTACACTGAATGGGGATGAGAAAAGAAAGTAAAATACTTATCATGAGGGTGGAGATCTCTCCATATGTCGATCATGCCAAATTCTTTAAGCAGTCTTTTAACATATATTGCCTCAGATCTCATCTGTTTTATCTTATTTGAAGAATCCATGGTTGGGCACAGTTGAATGTTCCAGTCTCCTCCACATATTAACACCCCCGAGGTTTCTGCCGATATTAAATTAAAGACTTTCTCAATCAACTGTTTATTAGTTCCCGGAGGCCTATAAACATTCAGTAGGGTGACTTCTTTTTGGTCAATAAAGCCCTTAACTAGTACATAGCGTCCCTCCTTATCATTAATTTGAGAAGAGAACATAAAATTTATTCTGTTTGAAACCAAGATTGCAACTCCTCTTTTATTCCCTCTTTCAAATGATGAATAATATGTGTTTTTAAAACCCATTTTCCTCAACGTTTTTGAAAGATGCGTTTCTTGCAAAAAAATTATATCCTGTCTCTCTTTTTTCATTTTAGCAATCATTTTACTTCTCTTTATAGGGTTCAAAGTGATAACTTTGTAGGTTTGATAACTCATTTCAACTAACAAAGAGAGAAAACATCTGAGTATTCAAACTGACTAGATGACCTGAACAAACTTCTGTCTTATGAACCAAGACAAAACTGAACATGTAACTACACACTTTACACTCAATTGACTTCCACTCATGAAGTATGAACTCAACTTCAAGATTTGGTGGGGAAACCCTTAACGATGAAGGGGCCCCATCCCGTGCACGCTGATATCTCTGAATAGTGTTGTCTAATTTCAGAGCAGTGCACATCAGAGTTACACATAGTTCCCCCGCTCCACGGTCAGTTAAAATGTTTCAAGATTATGATAGGATAAATCGCATTGTCTCTGAATGTCCATGTTTACAGATCTGTTTATTGGCGCCTTTCAGCCCACGATGTTATTAAGATGTTTCTTTCACCAATCTCTTACATGTAACACAGCCTCTCTATTTACTACCTGACAGCCCTGTAGCATTCATGTCCCGCTGAAACGTCTTTAACTTCTCTTGGATTTGTCTCTGGCGGTCTAGGTCTAGAGCTGTCCAATGTAAATCCCCTCTTCTTAAGGTCATCCATTGCCTCCATTGCACTGTTGTAGAAGATGGAGCCGGTGTCAAACAGCACTTTGAGCTTTGCAGGATACAGCGTTTGAAAACGCAGCCCGTTGTCTTTTAACACCTTTCTGATGTCGGCATAGGCTCTCCTCTTTTTTAATATCTCGGTTGGGTAGTCTTGTTCAAAGAATACTCTTTTCCCCTCAAAACGCAACTCCCTCTTCTTCCAGGCAGATCGGAGAACCGTTTCTTTCATTTTATATTCCTGAAAGTAGATTATCACAGACCTTGGGCTGGATCCCTGTGGTGGCCGCGGTCCGAGGGATCTGTGACAGCGCTGTATCCCGAGTCCGGCCTCGGGGAGAGCCAGCTCCGAGTTAATGAACTTCTCAAAAAAAATCAAAGATTTGTCACATATGCTGTCTGAATCTGGAGAGAACTAGATTTGTCTTACTATTCTGGTTTGGTGAATTCTTGCAGAATGTACCCCGGGAGTTTCACATCCCGTTCACGGTCGTCACCACCGTGGTGCGGTACCTGCTCTGCCGGACGCCGTGAGGCATCATTGTGACGATGGCCACCTTTGGCCAGCCCGGGCTCATCGGTCCCGTTGCCAGCGTCATCCCATCAATTGTTGCCAAGACCATCAACCCCCTCATCTATATCCTGATGAACAAACAGGTGAGTTGGTGACGTGCCTGTGGTCAGGGGTCAGGGGTTAAAGCGCAGAGGTCTGCAGTGTGAACGAAGGCGGAGATTTCATATGTAAAACAAAGTCGGCGATTGGTGAGTGAGCGTAGCGTAGCTGTGTACTTGTAGTCCTTTGTGTGTCTGCATGTGTCTGCAGGCTGGATTTATGGTGAGCAGCTGCTTTTGTGACCCATCAGAAGCAGCTGTGTACGAGCTAGGAAGCGTTCCAGTAAGAGGTACCAGAGGAGCTCAGAGAGGTTCTGGTGAGGGAGGCCCGTCAGCACGTCGCTGCACCTGCGTCACAGAGAGAACATGTGCACCTGGACGCACCGGGTCAGTTCAGACAAGCGACGGGCCAAACGGGTCCATGTCAGCGAATGATAGTGTTGATGTTTCAAGTAGAACCAGAGGAGAAAAGAGAAACATTGTGATGTAGAGTTGTGTAGTGTTGTCGTTGTGACGGCCCCTGTCGGAGTGGGACCAGTGATCCCGTTTGTTGGCGATGACACGTTGTGATGCGTTATAAACGAGGGATGTCCCGATCGGGTTTTTTTTGCCTTTGAGTCCGAGTCCGAGTCGTTTGATTTTGAGTACGTGCCGATACCGAGTCCCGATCCGATACTTTCAAGATTCTCTATAAAGGCGGTAAATAGGATTTCAGACACGCAGCAGCTCATCGAGACCTCGCACCAAAAGCAACTGTCATACCTAGGCCTGTCACGATAACAGATTTTGCTGGGCGATTAATTGCCAAGAGAAATTATTGCGATAATCGATAATATTGTCGTTTTGAGACTATGTTCAACTAATACAATGGTAACGACGTATAATGCAAGTACACCCTTTAAAGATCAAGAAACTTTAATTTCTAAAGAACATTTAACACTGGAAAGGCCCCAATCATCAACATTATTATTATTTTAATAATATTAATATTATTATTATGAGTAGTGGTAGGCGTATTACCATGGCTTATCTGAGCATAGTCGATGGAGTTAAGTCAAACCAACTAGCACGTCATGAGCAACAGAGCCAAACAACACGCACTCTCTGGGAGTGGGCTGACCTGTAAGCACATGTGCTTGTGTGCGCACGCGTTTGCGTTTGCATGTGTGTATGCGCATCAGGCCGCTGCAGACAGCTGCAGTGAAACAAACGCCACCATGTAGACAGAAACACATAGAAACTGACAGCAGAGCTGGCACAAGAGGACTGGGCAAGAGGACTAGACTGGGGGGCGCTGCAGCGACTGCTGCCAGTGAGAAGGCAGAGAACTTGCCAAGTCGCGGTGAATTGTGGCAAAGTGTTGAAACGGTGTTGTGCAGCTTCACAGCTCTCTGTGTCGCTGTAACGAGACAGAGGTCTGCACAATGAGTTAAAAAATAAGATCTACCTGTTGATTTGACACATTTTAAGACAGAAGCCGCGGGCCATATAAAGTCCGACGGCCTTTATACGCTACAACGCACCGGAGAGAGAGAGAGAGAGAGAGAGAGAGAGAGGAAAACAAACCAGCATGCAAATGTCATTTATCGCGGCCGAAAAACGGTAACAAAAAAGGTAATATCCGATTCCGATCGAGTCTGAAATCACGTAATCGGGCCCGATTTGCGATCACGTGATCGGATCGGGACATCCCTATTATAAACTGAGTGTGTTTGGTTGGTTTGACAGGAGCTGAGGCTGAAGCCTGTTAAGCAGAGCGACAGGCATGTGCGGATGCAGGTGCTGTGTAAGTGTCGTGTGTGTGTAGTTTATGTTATTAACCAGACGGTGTTGTGTGTTTTTTGTGACGTTGTGTTTTGTTCCTGAAGGTCCTGCGAGGTGTTTCCTGTCGGTGTGGTAAATGTAAATGTGTGTGTCATGTAGGTGAGAAGGTTGAGACGGTGGCATGTGTTGATTGTGTGGTGTGTGTTTTCTGCAGGCGTGTGCTGAGCTGCAGCAGGGTGAGCTGTGAGTGAGCAGCTGTAGTGTACCGGTGTCAGTAGGTATGTGTTTGTATGTATATATATATATATATATAATATATTGTATTATTATTGAGTGGAATATCTAAACAGGTGTACAGAGGCACTTTTCCAGCAGCCATCACTCCTGTGTTGTAATCGGGGTCGATTGATATTGGCAAAAAAATGAATCCGGATTATTTATGGCATTTAGCCGATAATGATGAATTGATGACGGTGGCCCTGACGTGTTTTTGACTCTAAATCTCCACATGGTTGTAAAATGATCCTGACAAATCATCAGTCAAGTGCCTTCATTGTAACAGGTGAAAGTAGTGATTAGGCAGCAAGCAGCCATGTTTGAAATATGTATTGATAAGAGATGCACAAAGTGCTTCAAAGTAATAATGAAGCAAACATTTCAAGTAAGTTTGTCCTTCAGATGTTGTTATGTTAAGGTCACAGAGCAGAGCATAGTAACATTCAAATGAAACGGGACAAATAAGTTCAGAGAGTTCAGTTGCAATTAACATGGACATGCAGGATGTAGATATGCATGTATAAATAGATATGTGTATATGTATGTATATATATATATATATATATATGTATGTATATATGCATGCATGCATATATATATGTATATGCATGCAGTGGTGTTTGTTGCTTTGAAGTAGCTGTTGCCCAAGCACATGTAATTGAGTGGAATGTGTGTTGTGTAGGTCAAGGAGAAGAGTGTGATGAAGCTTCTGAGTGATGTCATAATGCAGGTGTGTGTTGTGTCTGTGAGCATGAGTGTGTTGTCAGAGATGAGTTTGTGTAAGCAGATAGATGTGTAGTCCTGAAGTGTTAAAGTTTATGTCTTTGTGTGGTAGGCCCGGGTTCTTCACTGGCTCCCAGTGGACTGAAGAATACACCTGAAGATCCTTGTTGTAACGTACAAGGCTCTTCATGGACTTGGTCCATTGTATGTGCAGGAGCTGATTGTACCATATGTTCCTAATAGGACACTCAGATCTCTGAGGTCAGGTTTACTTGTAGTTCCTAGGATTCATAGAAGTAGAATGGGAGGACGAGCTTTCAGCTATCAGGCACCGCTATTATGGAAGCAGTTACCAATGTGGGTCCGAGAGGCAGACACTGCCTCCACCTTTAAGACTAGACTTACAACTTTTCTGTTTAGTAAGGCGTACAGTTAGCCTTAGACGTAGTGTGTAGCACAGCTATGCCGCTCTAGGCCTACGCTGTCAGGGGCACAAACATGATCCACTGAGCAGTTTCCCCCTCACACTCTGACCTCTGACCTCTCCTCTACTCTCTGTAGTCTGGCTCACACTGGGTAATATCATCTCATAATGTGTGTTCACTGTCTTCCTGTAGTTCTGTGCCTCGCTCTCTCTCTCTCTCTCTCTCTCTCTCTCTCTCTCTCTCTCTCGCTCGCTCGCTCGCTCGCTCGCTCGCTCTCTTTGCAGGTCTCAAGACCTGCATGCTGACCTGCAGTCCGGCCCCTGATCTTTCCTGTGCTCATGGACTTCATCAGCCCCTGCTGCTCATCTTTGCTATTTATGGACTGATGATATATATAGATGTCATTACAATATAATCACTGTTTCATCTTGCTGCATGTTTGCTCCTCTCTGTCTCTCTCCTTCATCCTCTCTCTCTCTCTCTCTCTCTCTCTCTCTCTCCCTCCCCCCCTCCTTCATCCCCTCTTTCTCCTTCTGTCTGTCTCTCTCTCTCTCTCTCTCCCCCTCCTTCATCCCCTCTTTCTCCTTCTGTCTGTCTCTCTCTCTCTCTCTCTCCCCCTCCTTCATCCCCTCTTTCTCCTTCTGTCTGTCTCTCTCTCTCTCTCTCTCTCTCCCCCTCCTTCATCCCCTCTTTCTTTCTCTCCCTCCCTCCCTCCCTCCCTCCCTCTCCCCTTCATCCTCTCTGACTGGCAGCAGGACTGGTCCCCCTTCAGCTGACGGGTCTTCCTCTTAAAGGGAGTGTTTCCTTGCCACAGTGCTGTTAGGGGGGTGAGACAACGTGTGATTGTAATATTTGCTGTATAAATAAAGTGAATTGAATTGGATTGTAATGAATAAAGGAACCCTCCTCCTGTTGTTGTATGTTGGCTGTGCAGCCATAGTGTTTGTGTAGTGTTGTGTAGATGCTGTACTGTGTAATGTCAGTGAGACTTAGTTGTGTGTTGTTATTGTGATAATGTGCTGTGTAATGTTAGTGTCACCTAGGTGTTGTTTTGACTCTATTGTATTCTTGCCTGTTCCTGTGAGCCGTGCACGGACAGTGTTGTAATTGTGTTGTAATTGTGTTGTGTGCCCTGGCTGATGCGCTAATAAAGGTTGCGGTCGGTCTTTGAAGCAGTTGTCAGTGTGCGTTTGTCCAGCTGTTGGTGATGTCACAACGTGTTGTCCCGCAGGTGAAGGACAAGTGGAGCCTGTGTACCGGTTCTGTTGTCGGCACAGTGGTTGCGGAGGTAAAGCTGCGGAGGCGAAGCTGCTTGTGTGGTAGTAGTCGAGCGTCAGTTCGATTCCCGGTTGGGACTACCCGCAGAGTGCGGCTCATGTTGGTTGGGAGGCTGTGTGCGACAATGCTGCGTACCCGAATGTTGGCCGGAATGCTGCGTGAGTCAAGTCAAAGTTGGCCGGAATGCTGCGTCCCCCTGGTGTTGTCTCGGATCGAGTACTTGTCATTAGTACTTGTAAACCGCCTCGCCTCGCAGAGCAGAGACGAGACGAATCACGAGACTCGAGACGCTCGAGACTCCTGGAGACTCACCAACGCCAACGACTTAGACTTTGACTTTGAATTGGAATTGGAGGCGGAGGCGGGCGGGCTGGCCCGGGAGGCGCCGGCCAAAAAAGACTAAGTCCAACAATCACGCACTTCACTGTTTTCCTCAAAGTAAAACAAGCTTTATTACACTAAGTCACACAAACATTACAGAAAATTTACACTTTACATGGCTTAGACTGCAATAAAACACAAACATTCAATTCACTTTTATTATTGTTTTATTATTATACAGCACATATTACTTAACTTAAAGGGGGAAGCAGTCCTGCTGCTAGTCAGAGAGGATGAAGGAGAGAGAGGAGACAGAGAGAGGATGGAGGATGAAGGAGGGAGGGAGGGAGGGAGAGAGACAGAGAGAGAGAGAGAGGAGCAAACATGATACAGTACAGAGCAAACATGCAGCAGATGAAACAGTGATTAGATTGTAATGATATCTATATATCATCAGTCCATAAATAGGAAAGATGAGCAGCAGGGGCTGATGAAGTCAATGAGCATGTATACACATATACATATGTATGCATAACAACCTACACACATACATTTTCTAATACACACAGACACCACATGTAAAGGCACTACACTGTACACATGTTTCAACAACAACAACAACAAACCTGTGGTGGTGCTGACTACTAACATGTTGCCTACACAATCACACACACACACACATTACAGCTACTGCCTACACAGCTCTAACAAACACACTTCCTAACCAGCACACACTCAAGTGACACATGCACACACACACACACACACACACACACACAACCTCCACACTGAACACACACTCTGACCCAGACTCTACAACACACACAAGTAGCCTGGCTTCATCTGCTCTATGCTTTCACCTCCCCATGGCAGCACCTCCTCCTGACCTCTGCCGTGCTCCTCCTGGCCCCTCCTCTCCTCCTCGACGGGCGTGACCTCGGATCCATCCGCTGTGCTCTCTGGACGTCCCCACTGTGACGCCCCTTCTGTCACCTGAAAGGACCACAGACACGCATCGATAAAGACAAAGACACATCGACAGGACGCACGTGTTTCACCACATCTCTGCCACGCTCACAAACACACTGACCAGCTGAAACTCACGGTGACAGCAGCCATCGATAATCCTGGCACAGAGGCAGGCCGCCGCTCGCTCATCTCGTACCCTCTCACAGGTAAGACGCTGAGACAGTGGACACCAAGAGTTATACATAAGCAACACAGACAACACATCCACGTCAACACTAAAGCTGGATCCGTACTCCGCCAGAACACGCAACTCGCTCCTCACTGCCAGCGTCACTCCCACAAAATGACCTCGTTTCTCTCTCGGACACGTGGCCCGGGCAGAACTTTTTCTCGGTGCTGTGCAGCGACCGTGCTGTGATTGGTCAGAATTTATTGTGGCCGTGATGAATGTGGAGAAGCCGAGAGCTTCTTCGGGTGCACGACGCACAGACAGAGGGAGGAAGCGCAGCGACCGTGGACAGTTTAGATGAGCGGCTGCCAAACGGCTTCTGGAAGGAGAAACACGGCGCACAGAGAGTCTGTCCGCAAGGTGGCGATAAAAACTAATCCCGGTAATGATCACGGTGTTACAGTGGCTGGACGCACATTAAACACCGCCAGACGGGATGTATTATTGCAGACGCTCATCCGCACGTTCACACAGACCAGAGGTCTGCTGCACTGATCTTCTATCTGTTGTCAGCTGTGCGCCCTCTTCCCTGAACGCCAGGTAACCACGACTGTGCTCGCAGTTCACAACACAACTGCATTGTCAGCCTTTTATCTGTGACGTGCCCTGTGTAGGAGCCGTATGAGGAGTTCTGCACACACACCTCTCACGCGCTACGGTACCTCCGTGCCGGAACGGTATGGAACGGCAGTAACCGTTAGACTGTCTCGCTCGCGTCACGGCCGGCCCCCTCCCCCTTTCCTGCTAAAAGCTGTGGAGAGCAGAGACTCCTTCGCACAAGTCAGGACGATGACAAACCTACAAACCGTTACAGGCCTTACGCTGTTTGGTCGGCCACGCGGGCGTACGAGCTCGCCTTCCCGACAACACGCCTCCTTCACGCAGCAGCTCATCGCAAAAGGCACGCGCTCAAAGGAGGCCTGCCCGCAGCACACACACTAACAACACACAAACCTCCCACAGAACATCACACGGAGCACGTCGTCTACGCTCCGCATGGACGCACGCTATGCCGCCGACGCTGACGACACCCAAAGTGACCCTCCTCGTTCACCGTCGACCTCACCGCCTACAGGATGTTCAAGACGTGCGCCCTGCTAAACAACGCTCTCCCGCGCTCTGACGTTCCCTCTTCTGTCATCCTCTCATCCTCCGTCCTCCTCGTGTGACAGACGCACACATATACACGGTGCGTGCTTCACAATTATCAAAATGTTTACCATCCTTCTTCAATTGGACTCCATGACACATATCAGGACTTAAACGACACTCATCTATCAAACTGGGCTGTCATCAAACAACATCTAGGACAACCTGGGTCAAAGGGTCACGCCACCATCTCCGATGGAGGACGTTCGCACTGGAGAAAGTCGTTCCAGCTCCGTGTCGCGGCCCGTGAACCGGAAGTAGCGTGTCGCTAGCCGGATTCGCTAGCCACATTTGTGTTCGCACCTGAGCCACATTTGAGCCGATCCGGCTAGATCCGCCTCTCGTGGGTGGGTCTAGCCGGATTGAAATCAAACTGGATGCTGCCGGATTCGAGGTGTTTACGCTCAGAAAAAAAACATCTGGATAGGCCCAAATCCCGCTCCCGGGGTATTAGTGAACCGTTCCACCCCTACTTCCTAGCAGGCTTCGCTCCCATTCAAACCCTAACAACGACCCACCGACTAGTCCTGCGCATCTCCCTCTCGCACCTGGAGAATAAAGACTCCTACATCAGGATGCTCCGCATTCAAGACCTCTCAGACTACACCCGGTCCTCTGTGACTGACAGGCCTCAGTCTGTCAGGATGGGAAACAGGACTTCAGCCAGTATCCTAACAAACGTTGGCACACCGCAAGGCTGTGTCCTCGGTCCCATCCTCTACACCCTGTTCACCCATGAGTGCGTGGCCTCCCACACAGACAACATCATCCTGAAGTTTGCAGGCGACCGTCTTGAATCTTGAACATATGTAACATACAACAATACTAATCGTAACACTACATCAAACTTGTGTGATGCTTTTTAGGACACTCAAAGACAACACACACCCTGCAGGGTTCCCCTTCACCCAACAGATCCACTATACATGTACTCACATCTGTGCACTGCCTTCTGCTTTTCTTCAGCCACCGCTGCTGCCTCCTGATGTCAGAGGTCCTCCTGAGCCCCGCCGGGCTCATCGTGTCCTCTTCTCGCCTCCTCGTGTCTCCTGCTGTTCCGCTGCTGTGACAAACGCACAAAGACGTGTGATCAGAAACCAATATGAACCGCTGTCTGAGCTGACTGTAAACACACTGCAGTCGATAAAAACAAGAAGCACAGAATACAACGTGCGGCGCAAGTGGACTGCTCCCCCGGGTCATGTCAGACCACCCAGGAGTCAAACGTATCGTTCTACATGCGGGTGCAGTTAATACCAAGAGGGGCCAATCAGAGCTGTTCCAACAATTTAAAAAACACATTTCTCTAATCTTTCAACTGGAAGCACAAACACACATTCAGCCACCTGCTCCTCCACCCAAATTATGTGTCATGAGGAAGGAAAAGAAAGCCACAGACACCCACAACCTGTCTCAGACCACACACAGGACAAAGGTTGTAGTAGATTACATTTAGCGCTCCCGAATGTTACGTCTTTGGCAGCCAAATGGTTTGGAATTCGTCGCTTTATACAAAGGCATTTTAGGTGACGCTTGGTTGTAACCCTAACCCTAACCTGTGCGCTGTTCACCCACACTTTTGTACCGTCGCCAACCCTGCCCACGGCTCCTGTTGACGACCTCGTAAGCACTTTCACTTGGAGACATGCTGCACTGGTTAAAACTCAAACCAAACCAAAAAGGGCAAAAACTATGCTCCGATCCTAAAACCATCCTATTTCTCAGACAGGAGCGACAATGCTCACACATTGTTCTCTCTTATAGACACGCTGACAAACACAGGCTACAAGCTGCAGGCTAAAGTGACCCAAATCCGATTTTTTGGCACGAATGTGACCTGTATCTGATACTGCTCCATTCTGATGGATTTCTGATGCTCTTTTTGTTACATTAGTGTAACTTCTCTTTACAATCAGCAACCGATTATTATTATAAAAAACAAACAATATGAATCGTCTGTGGAAGCTATAAAAAAACATCGGCCGATCCTCCGAGGCGCCCCTGTGCAGAGTATTGGCTGGTTGTCGCTCTCTTCCTGCCCTGCGTGCACCAGAGACTGGTTGGGAGGCGTGGCTTCGGGGTGAGCTCCGACACAAAGGGGCGTGTGTTTACTTTCCAAATCTGGCTGACTCTCGCTGAGTTTTCAAATTCGCCTACCCTACCTTTAACACAACCAACAGGCACCAAAGTTCACCACAACTACCTCTGCAAACACAGTCAAAGGCATAGGGCCTGGCAAAAACACTCCGCTATGAGCCGACACCTCGACACACACTCAAAGGACGAGTACTGACACGTACAAACCTCCCACACAACATAAGACACACCACAATCGACACGCACTCTGCACACCTGCTACTACTCCTATGCTCCATATGGACGCCTCTGTCTGCTATCTTGCAGGACTCTCACCTGACACTAGGGGTCAAAATGTTATGTCACGATTCTTTAATCGTAAAATCACAATCTCGATTTTAATCACAATTTGTTTTTACATTGACGCTAATTTGCATGTTTCTGTGTTCAGACTTAAGTAACTCCTAAAGTTCAATGTGATTTAGAACAAATGATCAAACTTTAATGGGAATCATATCTAAGGACAAACGGAGCTGCTGCTGTCACCTCTGTCCACCGTTTACTAGAGTCCTCATGTGGAGCCTCTTCATCAAATGCCTGCGTTATTGTTTTGGTGACGTCATCAGCTGCTGCCTCTGTCTGCATCTGATGTACACACACGGCCCTCCCACTGCACGCACACACACACACACGCCCGTTCTAGTAGATTGCCGATTCCTTCAAATCCTTCACGATCATTTATCGTCAAATCGCACACCCCTACCTGAAACCCACAATCGATCCCCTTTGACTGTTCCCAAAACACAATGTTCACATACAAGCGCATACTCGACAACTCAATAAATGCACAACAGCCACAACTCACACTGCAGCTACAACTACCAAACACACATCAACAACACAACATCATTACCCAGCACCACCTAATAATAATAATAATATTATTCCAGGGGGAGACTGACGGAGACGTGGCTGCCAAGGTGCGCCTACGGCCTCTCCGACCACCGCCGATTCATTCGTACGCATTCACGCACCGGTGAGTGCACTGGAGGCAATGCGGGTAAAGTGCCTTGCCCGAGGACACGCAACGATGACTAGGGAGGAGCTGGGGTCGAACCGCTGACCTTCCGGTTATTGGACAACCCTGCTCTACCACTGAGCCACTGCTGCCCTAATACCTAATGCCCTTATGAGCATGCTCTAAAACACCAAATGCAGAAATCACACACCAACTAAATGCACTTCTTATGTTACCGGCACCTGCACGAGCCACCACTAGTAACACAACAAATACTATGACACCGACATCTATGACGCTCAAAGCAACCGTCCTCATTCACCAACAACCACATCAGCAGCTACACATGGTGAACACATGCCGCCTATTAAACGACACACACGACAGATCAGACTTACTCAGCAGTTCACCTTCACCTCAAACACAGCGCTCATTCCTTTAACCCTCATGCATTGTTCGCAAACACTACCCTAATGTGTTGTTCGGGGACAAAAACGTCCCCTAACTTTAACGGTTTTAAATATATATTAGATAAATATTTTTTTGAAATTTTTTTGCATAGACCTTTTAATTAACTTCAGTTCTAATCAACAGTAGTGAAAAAATCATTTTCCCCCAGGATTTTAACCCTTTAATCACCAATTTTATAAGGGGTGGTGCTGAAAATTGAAAAAAAAACACACAAAATGGCTCATTTTTAATAGAAAAGGTGAATGTGGACTGGATTCTTTTGAACCTTTATTACAGTCTTGGTCATGTCAAACATCAGTAAAAAAATTGACTTTATTGCATTATTAGTTTTTGCACAGCACTGGATTTTCTTTTTTTCTCCCATTTTGTCCCATAGACTTACATTATAAACACACTTTTTTTGACTGCACAGCCATGGCACTACATAATCATGCATTCTTGATTGTTGGTGGTTTACCCTGTTGGTAGGAGGTAAAATTTGTGATTTTTACAGTTAACAACTTAATTACCATATTAACCCTTTACCTGCAGGCCTGTGCTCATGTAGTGTAGTTTCTGGCTTGTATATGGAGTTATAGGGAGTATTTTAGCACATAATTGTGTGTCTACACACTGTGTGTGTATGTTAGAGAGGAAGAGAGCCATTTGCACACTGATCTTGTTGTCTGTGAGTACACACAACCACAGAGTCTTCATAGTAAACAAAAACAAAGAAAGTGTTGCTATGCACGTGTGGCCCTTTGATGTCTACAGGTGCAGACTAAACAAAACAAAAAGGCAAGTGGTCTTACATGTGACCTTGTGGTCATTTGATGGTGAGAAGAGCAGAAAGCAACATGAAGAGAGGATTCACTTGTGCACAATCTCTGGAAATGATTGTGCAGCCTGGCTCTATGAAGGGCCAGGCTGTGAAGCTGTGAAGGCTGCACAAGTAGATCCGTCACTTGTTCACAAGCGAATCCTTCATTCGTTCACAAGTGAATCCTTCACTCATGCACAGGTGAATCCTCTCTTCATGCTGCTTGCTGCTCTTGTCACCATTAAATGACCAGGAGGATGCATGCAAGTCCACTAGTGTTTTTGTTTTGTTTAGTCTGAACCTCTCAGCATCAAAGGGCCCGGCACTTACTTTTAGGGCTGCAACAAATTTACTTTACTTTACTTTACTAAACTACTTTTAATACTAATTTTAGTAGGGGACTAAACTGTAGATTAGATTTGGTTAGTCAATGATTATTTATTATGTTATCAAGTTATCTATCTATGGTGTCTATTTAGTAACATGCACATGTACGTATGGTCGTGTGGAGCGCAACACACCATGGAAAAGGGGCACTTAGACCTCACTTAGACTAATTCAGTGATCTCAACTGAGACACTAACCTAAAAGTAAAGTCACTCTACTGGAGGACGTGTTTTCCGAAAGCTAAAAAAAAAAAAAAAAAACAGCTATTTTACCCATCCACAACTTCAGACGCCAGAACTCCTGGATGTTTTCATTTTACATGCTTATGCATTGCCGTTGTACGTCTGAATTAGGTACACTTCACTTACTTAGTAACTTTATTTTCCTGACTTTCCTTCCCTGACAGTGTGCAAATGGCTCTCTTCCTCTCTAACATACACACACAGTGTGTAGACACACAATTATGTGCTAAAATACTCCCTATAACTCCATATACTTAAGCCAGAAACTACAGTACATGAGCACAGGCCTGCAGGTAAAGGGTTAATATGGTAATTAAGTTGTTAACTGTAAAAATCACAAATGTTACCTCCTACCAACAGGGTAAACCACCAACAATCAAGAATGCATGATTATGTAGTGCCATGGCTGTGCAGTCAAAAAAAGTGTGTTTATAATGTAAGTCTATGGGACAAAATGGGAGAAAAAAAGAAAATCCAGTGCTGTGCAAAAACTAATAATGCAATAAAGTCAATTTTTTTACTGATGTTTGACATGACCAAGACTATAATAAAGGTTAAAAAGAATCCAGTCCACATTCACCTTTTCTATTAAAAATGAGCCATTTTGTGTGTTTTTTTTTTTCAATTTTCAGCACCACCCCTTATAAAATTGGTGATTAAAGGGTTAAAATCCTGGGGGAAAATGATTTTTTCACTACTGTTGATTAGAACTGAAGTTAATTAAAAGGTCTATGCAAAAAAATTTCAAAAATATATTTATCTAATATATTTTTAAAACCGTTAAAGTTAGGGGACGTTTTTGTCCCCGAACAACACATTAGGGGGTAAAATTTGCCCACAGTGTACCGTTGACCTATGAAAAATTTTAAAATCATATTAACAAAATTTATGTAAAATTAAGCTTATTGAGGAAAAATGATTCAATTTGTCCACATATTGACAAAGTTATGGCCAAAATAAACAGAAAAATTTCTCTCAGAGGACAAAAATGTCCCGAACAACGCGGTATGCTCACATTCACACCACACATGGTTTGGAAGACATGAGACTGCTGATGTCCACGTATACAGGTCTTTTGGAAGGAGGTTTCCACCATCATTTCAAAGTCGCTCGGTTTTTCCACTACAACACGTGTGTCTCTACCTGTTGGGATGAGCGCAGCAGACACATACCTATTGAAGGTTTTCATGGCTGCCAGTAAAAAAAAAGCCTGTCCTGCTGCTGACCACTGTGTTCATATTGTGAACCAAATACACTCACAGAAGGAAACTGGAGAGAAACGATGCAGAAAGTGTGTTCAGCTCTCGCAACTGATATTTCTTCTCATACTGTATTACATGTCTCACTTCCCAAACTCTTAGTTAGTTCCACTTGTATTGTTGTCTCTCTATGTTCCCACCGACAAAAATGACCAAAATAAAACGTTTTTAAAAAAAGAACATAAAAGTAAAATGAGTCTGTTCTGTTCTGTTGTTCTGTTAATAACACATTTAAAAAACCTCCTTCCTCATGTCCTGTCACCGTTACTGCTGTCATGCATGACGTCACGCACACTACAGACAGTGGGCACTTCTGCACATGCTCAATAAAGGCCTGCAGCCTGGAACAGTGGCTTCATGCTGGAGACACGATGCAGTTCATCTAGATCAGAGTGATTACAGTGACGACACAGTGACGACACAGCCACGGGCTCAGGCCACCTGCTCCATAAATCACTTCATCCTCACACAGGAGAGCATCCGTCAGTCAGACACTCTGCGCAGGCGCAGCGTCAACATGTTTAAGTTTACAGCGCTATGACAACTGCTGCATCTGTAACATCTGTATGAAAGCACGAGCCGATTCAAATCCATCACACCTCAGGAGAAGCGGTACCGACCCGACCCACTCCACGTGTTTCCACCACAATGTTTACATCCTACTGTACAGACTACTGTGGCCACGTGGTTCTGACTGACAGCTCGCAGAACACACGTCTCATCACTGCACCCCCACAAGCACAACACGCACTGTCCGACCCAAACAGCACCTTTGTGGATCCACTACTCACCGAGCCCGGCTGGAAAGCTGGTCCTCTGGACCGACCCCCGACGCGTCTCCTGCCGTTTTCTCCACACTCCCACAACCTGGTTCTGTGGAGTCCAGCACGAACACAACACGCTCTGCTCCGTATCACGCCGTGGACCCGTTCCTTAGCGGGCGGGTGTTTGTGGACCCGGCGGATCCAGTTAGCCGCATAGCCGCTAATGCTAGCTCCCGGTAGCTTCTGCTTCTACAGGCGGCACCGCCAGCGTCAGCGCCGAGTCCCCCGTGGAGAAGCACATGTCTCCCACAGTGGACTGTGTCCCGCGAGGCTCCAGGTCCGTCCACAGCGCGTGTTATTGTCCGTTAGCTTCGGAGCGTCCAGCATGCGCGTGCAGCAGCGGCGCGGCGTGTGACAACAACAGTCACGTGGTCTACGGGTAGTCATTCGGACCAAACCGGCCTCCGAGCGCAGACCTGTATCATCTGGCTTCGGAACATCCGCTCACTGAGGCCTCGTCCACACGACGCGGCCGGTCGGAACCAGAACATCTGAACCCGGCTCCCTTGATATCACGGACAAACCACGACCACACGTTTCTGTGTTTACACGAGATTCTTCTGAAACGATGACGACATAGCTCCACCTCTCCCCTAACACGCATGCGCTCACTCCGACCACAACAACAATGGCGACCTACGGTGGTCCTACTTCTTCCTCGTCTTATTTTACTGCAGCTGGCGCCGCAACGTTGCGTTACTGCCCCCTGCTGGATTCGTTAGCCTACATTGTTTATACTCTGTGTTTCTCAGCGTCTTCACTGTAACTTCTCTGTCCTCCAGTCAACGCTGCTGTTTGACCTTTATCTATAACAGAAGAGTTACAGTTCAGGATGAATACAGTGCAAAAACATGAATGGTCCGATTGAACGTTGTTGTAAAGAATCAGAATCAGAACCAGAAATGCTTTATTGATCCCAGGGGGAAAGTGCTTTCATTCCAGGTGCTCCGTGTATACTCAAAAAAAACAGGTTGGAAATATAAAATAAGGTAAAGTAGTAAGAGTAAAATAAAACCTAATAAATTCTAGACATTAATAAACATTCAAGTAAACTCCAGGAAGTGAAGACTGAAGTCATGTATAATACAACTAACACTGTGTGCAGTGAAATCTTGTCTACAATAAATCCAATATGCAAATAATTACAAGACAGTGTGTTAGATCTGACCTCAGAGGGAGGAGTTCAGTTTGATGGTCACAGATGTTAAAGGACCGGAGCCTCCTCAGAACACACAGGTGGCTCTGGCTCAGGGTTAGATATAGGTTTGATTTTGAATATTTGATCCGTGGTATGATTTTTCAAACAGGTTGTTGTGTAGAATTCACCAAAGCCCAACAACGCAAATATCTTCCTTTTTTCCTGGAAAACTCCGTTATGTCTTCGTTGTCCTCCCAGCTGCCGCTCGGTTCTGCTTCTCATCCATCTGCAGCGGCGGACATGGAAGGCTTCTGGTTCTAAAATCAACTTAATGAATCTGCAGTTTGACTTCAAGTCCACACAGATCACAGCACTAAAACAGAACGACTTTGCTGTCAGCCATGTGACGTGTTCCACTTTGTCTTTGATTTTGGGCTCGTTTCAGCAGTGTGCCGCAGAGGTCTGAGAGTTCTGATTAGAAGTTCTTTCTAAATCCCCCACAGATCAGCCTTGAAGCTTTTCATCGAGCTCTTTCTCTTTGCTCACACCTGCTGAATGAGACACATGCTCATTTACTTTGGACTTGTAATAGAATAATTTAGAGTTTATCCAACACAACAAACAGCCTAGCTTAGCACTAACGCTGGAAGGAGAGATACTGTTTGCTCAGCCTGGCTGGAAGCACAAATACAGGAAGTAGCACAATGACTGCAAGCAGGGAGAAACTGATGAGGCCCCGTTCACACTGGAGGAAGTTCATCCAGCAGATCACCGTGCAGGCTGCTGATGGAGGCTTCTATACACACAGCAGCCCTGCTGACTCTCAGTCTTCCGCTCTGGAGGAAGAGTGACACCGAAAACAGGATTTGAAAGGACCGCCTGCTTTCACTGACAGACCTCACAGGCTCCCTGCAGGTCACACGAGCAGCCCCCTGGTGGCCGAGGCCCAGTATGACAGAGGACATTTGGCATGATTTTAAACACTGTCAATAGACGCCATGTGCAGTCTGTGTTCAGAGAGTTTTCTAGAGCTGCAGCTGATGATTGTTTCATTATTGATTGATTGCCTGTGATTAATCAATCAGTGTATTCTGACATTTGATGGACAAACAGTGGACAACGTCCTGAAAAGCTTCAAACTTCCGTTCATTGATCGTTGTTGCAGCTTTAGAGCAGATGATGAGGATGTAGATGATCACTCTGTGTGTCTGTGATGACCTCATCGCCCTTCATCAGACTTTACAAATAGGCGGGACGGGATGCAGAAACATGGAGGATACAGCAGAAGCATGTCCTGACTGGCTGTCCACATACATTTGACCATATTTACTGTGTGTCAGGACTGAATGTTCTGGACGTGTTCTGCTTATGTGTGTTCGGTGTCAGGACTGAACATCATGTTTCTGCACTGCTGAATAGTTTTTTTGTGTTGTTGTTTTTATCAAACCAACGTGGCCTTTATAGATAACTGGGAAACTTTCTGGGGGAAACCTGGCCTTATTAGGAGAGACGGCATCCATCCCACCCAGGGTGGTGCAGCTCTGATTTCTAGAAACATAGCCAAGTTTATTAGACCAACCTGTCAACCCAGGGTCGAGGCCAGGAGGCAGAGTCGCTGTCCTACACACCTCTCTGCTGCTTCTGGAGGACTGCCGCCCTCAGTTAGAAACACATTAAATACAACTACACATAGAAACACTAAGCTTAATAATGTTATAGAAGTGGTGACGGTCACACGTCCTCCCACAGTTCATCAAGCACACAAGTTAAGATATATTAATCATAATAACCTCATAAAATACACACTAACACACACAAACACATAGAACAAGGTAACAGAACACTCAGGTGTGGATTGTTTAACATACGATCCCTACACTCTAAGTCGCTCTTAGTTAATGATCTAATTATTGATCATCACACTGATATACTTTGTCTCACTGAGACTTGGTTACAGGGTGAAGAATATGTTGCTTTAAATGAATCAACTCCGTCTTGTTATATTAACTGTCATGTTCCTAGAGTTACAGGCCGCGGAGGAGGAGTGGCAGCAATCTACCGCTCCAGTCTTCAGATGAATCCTAAACTTAAGTCTACTCATACTTCTTTTGAGAGTCTCACTCTCAGCCTGTCTCACGGAAGCTGGAAGAAGTCAGAATTTGTTTTACTCGTCGTAGTGTATCGTCCACCTGCTGCTGCTTATTCAGAGTTCCTGCTGGAGTTTTCAGACTTCTTATCAAGTTTAGTGCTTAGCACAGATAAAGTCATCATAGTGGGTGACTTTAACATTCATATGGACGTCGACTCCGACAGTCTGAAGATTGCCTTCAACTCACTCTTGGATTCAGTTGGGTTCTCTCAGTTAGTAAATGAACCCACACACTGCCACAGTCACACCCTCGACCTGGTTCTCACCTACGGCCTGGAAGCGGAGAACCTGCTAGTGTGGTCTCAAAATCCTGTTCTTTCAGATCACTCATTAATAACCTTTGACTTCTCTCTTTCAGACCTACCAGCACCAAGGAAAAGGTCTACTACAGCAGATGTCTGTCTGAAGACGCTGTAAAGCAGTTTAGGACAGCAATCCTACCAGTAATCCCCACAGTCCCAAGTACTGACGGGGGTACCAACTTAAATGTTACTCCTGCAGAGCTGGACCGCTTTGTCAACAACACTGCAGACACACTACACTCAGTCTTAAACAGGATTGCTCCACTGAAGAAGAAGAAAACTACAAACCAGAAGAGGCTAGCTCCGTGGTACAACTCAAACATCCGATCACTGAAACGGATTAGTCCTCTAAATCAGATGACTCCCGGAGGATCTGGAGAGACAGTCTGCTGACGTATAAGAAGGCCCTTCGCAAAGCTAGGACAGCCTACTATTCGTCACTAATAGAAGAAAACAAGAACAACCCGCGCTTTCTCTTTAACGCCGTGGCCAGGCTGACAAAGAGCCACAGCTCTGTGGAGCCTCGCATTCCTGCAGCTCTTAGTAGTGAAGACTTCATGAGCTTCTTCACTGATAAAATCACCACTATTAGAGGACAAATCAACCACAATCTCTCTATGACGGCTGAGGATACACCGCCACTTCTGGAAACGGATCCTGATCTAACCCTGGACTGCTTCGTGCCCATCGGCCTCCCTGAGCTGACCACCAGCATCAGCAAGTCTAAACCTACTACCTGTCTTCTGGATCCGATCCCTTCACGGCTCCTCAAAGATGCTATTCCTCTGATCGGAGAGTCTATATTAGGACAGATCAACTTGTCTCTGGAAACAGGATATGTACCGCAGGCTTTTAAAACTGCTGTGATCATTCCGATACTTAAAAAACCTTCACTGGACCCGGACGTCCTAGGAAACTACAGATCGATCTCCAACCTCACCTTTATCTCTACTACTCGAAAGAGCTGTTGTAAGTCAGCTAAACGACCACCTGCGTAGGAACAGTCTGTTCGATGCTTTCCAGTCTGGATTCAGAGCCCATCACAGCACAGAAACAGCACTGCTTAAAGTCACCAATGACCTCCTCATGGCATCGGACCGGGGTCTCGTCTCTGTACTCGTTCTACTGGATCTCAGTGCTGCCTTCGACACCGTAGATCATCGCATCCTGCTACGCAGATTGGAACACGAGATCAGGATTACAGGAACAGCACTGCGCTGGTTTAAATCATATTTATCTGACAGATTTCATTTTGTTCACACTAACGATGTGTCTTCCACAGGTACAAGGGTTAACCACGGTGTTCCACAGGGTTCTGTGCTCGGACCGATCCTGTTCACCCTCTACATGCTCCCTCTAGGAAACATCATCCAGAAGCACGGCATAAACTTTCTTTGTTATGCTGATGATACTCTCCAAGACCGCTTTCTTTCACCTGCGTAATATTACTAAGATCAGGAGCATCCTCTCTCAGAGTGATGCTGAAAAGCTCATCCATGCTTTTGTCACTTCAAGACTGGACTACTGCAACTCTTTATTGTCAGGATGTCCACATTACTCCATCAACAGTCTGCAGCTGATCCAGAACGCAGCAGCTAGAGTTCTGACAGGAAGCAGCCAAAGGGATCACATCTCTCCTGTTCTAGCGTCTCTTCACTGGCTCCCAGTGGACTCAAGAATACACTTCAAGATCCTTCTTCTAACCTACAAGGCTCTTCATGGACTTGCTCCATTGTATCTGCAGGACCTGATTGTACCATATGTTCCTAATAGGACACTCAGATCTCTGAGTGCAGGTTTACTAGTAGTTCCTAGGATTCATAGAAGTAGAATGGGAGGACGAGCTTTCAGCTATCAGGCACCGCTATTATGGAACCGGTTACCAATCTGGGTCCGAGAGGCAGACACTGCCTCCACCTTTAAGACTAGACTTAAAACTTTTCTGTTTAGTAAGGCGTACAGTTAGCCTTAGACCTAGTGTGTAGCACAGCTATGCTGCTCTAGGCCTACGCTGTCGGGGGGCACAAACATGATCCACTGAGCAGTTTCCCTCTCACCCTCTAACCTCTCCTTTTCTCTCCTTAGTCTGGCTCACACTGGTCTCAAGACCTGGATGATGACCTGCAGTCCGGCCCGTGAAGTCTCTCTTGCTCTACGTTGTCGGGTGGCACAAACACGATCCTCTGAGCACCCTCTGACCTCTCCTCCACTCTCCTTAGTCTGGATCATACTGGGTAATATCGTCTCATAATCTGTGTTTACCGTCTTCCTTGTAGTTCTGTGCCTCGCTCTCGCTCTCTCTCTTTGCAGGTCTCAAGACCTGCATGCTGACCTGCAGTCTGGTCCCTGATCTCTCCTGTGCTCATCGACTTCACTAGCCCCTGCTGCTCATCCTTGCTATCAAATTACTATTCCTACTTATGGACTGACGATATATAGATATCCATTGCAATATAATCACTGTTTCATCTTGCTGTCATGTTTGCTCTGTACTGTATCATGATTGTTCCTCTCTCTCTCTCTCTCTCTTTCTCCTTCATCCTCTCTCTCCTCTCTCTCTCCTCTCTCTCCCTCATCCTCTCTGACTAGCAGCAGGACTGGTTCCCCCTTAAGTTGACGGGTCCTGCTCAAGGTTTCTTCTTCTTAAAGTCCAGACGCCTTGCTTCAATCTTCTCTACGTATGATGACCTGGATGACTGAGAATCTTCATCAACATGTTGCCAATCACTTTGGGAAGGACACCCTACGATTGGTGAGGGAACATGAAAAGACCTCTAGGAAACTGGCAGACTACAGGAACCACCTACGCTTCAGCCTCAGATGCAGACAGGAAAAGTTAACCCCGAACAGCCTACGACTCGGATCCACTGTCAAGGGCCACAGAGCAGACACCATCCTGCAGAAAGCCCAGAACCAACTCCTCAACGAAAGGATCAGACAGATCAACTTCACCATAGACACTCTCATGGTCACCACGGAGCAGACAAGATCACAGCTTGCCACCCTCCTACCCAGCGAAGTCGTGGATGAAGTCATCAAACTGACTGAAAAAGTCCAGACGGCACAGCACACCAGGGGTAAGGAACGACAAAAACGCAAATTCCATAAATTGAAAACTGTTCTCTCTGTTAAAAATACAGCTAACCTTCACACATGGAGGAGGGAAGACCACTCACTGCCACAGCAGGACACCCAGGACAAATGGGTAAAGAACCTTTCAGACAGACAACTGAGCCAGCCGGAAAAAGACGTGTTGGCCAAAGGACTCAACTTTGCCATCTCGCCAGAGCAGATTCCAGTGGTGGACCTCATCGCAGCCACAGAGTCAGCCATCAAGAACAACAACCTGACAGACACAGAAGCTGAGCAACTCCGCTTGAAGGTCACAGCCACACTCTCCACTGCTAAAGCACCGCCATCCAACCTCTCCAGTGATGAAAGGAAGGCCCTGATTGCACTACAAAAGGACCGGGACATCACCATCTTATCAGCAGACAAAGGAAGATGCACAGTGGTGCTTAACACACAGGACTACCACGCCAAAGTGACAGAACTCCTCAGTGACACAGCCACATATGAGACACTGAAGAGGGACCCCACCGGAAACTACAAGAAGAAACTAGTCAGCAACGGTTCACAGAACACATCAACGCAGTGGATAATAACATCAAGTTCACTCGCGAGGACACCAAGGACAACAATCTGGCCTTCTTGGACTGCACAGTACATATTGAGGAGGACAGGAGCCTCAATGTGGAAGTGTACAGGAAACCCACACACGGACCAGTACCTGTTGTTTGATTCACACCACCCACTGGAACACAAACTGGGAGTCATCAGGACCCTGCAACACAGAGCACAAACTGTACCCACCAGCTCAGAGGGGAAGAAGAAGGAGCAACACCACATCAGGAAGGCCCTGCAAACATGTGGCTACCCGAAGTGGGCACTCATCAAAGCCACAAAAACAAGACCCCCCAACAACAAGAAGAAGGACAACACCAGGCGGAGAAAGAACATCTCCATTCCATATGTGTCAGGAGTATCAGAGAAACTCCGCAGGATCTTCAACGACCATGACATCCCGGTCCATTTCAAACCTATGACAACACTGAGACAGAGACTGGTTCACCCGAAGGATAAGATTCCCAGGGAGAAACACAGCAATGTGATATATGCAGTCCAGTGCAGTGAGGAATGCTCTGATCTGTACATTGGAGAAACTAAACAACCACTCCACAGAAGAATGGCTCAGCACAGGAGAGCCACCTCTTCAGGACAAGACTCAGCTGTTCACCTCCACCTCAAAGACAAAGGACACTCCTTTGAGGACAACAACGTTCACATTTTAGACAGGGAGGAAAGGTGGTATGAAAGAGGAGTTAAGGAAGCCATCTATGTTAAGCTGGAAAAACCTTCCCTTAACAGAGGTGGTGGCCTCAGACATCATCTTTCTACCACATACAATGCAGTGATTCCATCCATTCCCAGGAAGTTTGCACATACTCACAGTAAGAACAAAGGGCTGTCAATCAGTCCCCCTCCGGCAGTTTCATAGTCGTTACCCAGTCGTTAGACACACCTGGCCCAGTCAGCCAGAACATCACAGGTAAGTATGGAAACATTTAGTGCTATTGTTTGTAAGTTTTTTAAAGTTTTACCCAGACCCACCCACTGAGGTCTGTAACCACATATAAACCATGTTTCCCCACCAAACAGTTAGAACTGATGAAGCTGCTTGGATGAGCAGCGAAACGTCTTCTAGAAAACTCTACAAGTCCAGACGCCTTGCTTCAATCTTCTCTACCCTCTTAAAGGGAGTTTTTCCTTGCCACAGTGCTCTTAGGGGGGTTCCTGTGAAGCGCTTTGAGACAATGTCTGATTGTAATATGCGCTATATAAATAAAACTGAATTGAATTGAATAGAAGATAGTGGATTCTTGTCAGTACCTGGGTGTTAATCTGAACAAGAAACAACACAGCTGCACTTTACAAGAAGGGCCAGAGCAGACTCCACCTCCTTGATCCTGTGGAGGAGGTGGGAGATCAGAGGATGCTGGCAAAGCTGTCACCACTCACCCCATGTGCTTTATTTTATTTATAAAGCACATTTAAAAAAACAACTTTCATTGACCAAAGTGCTGTAGACAGGAGTCAGTCATGTATTAAAATGTATCAAAGTAAAATAATACAAGTACAGTAAACAAGATAAAACATGCATAAAAGTGGTAAAAGCCAAGGTGAACAATGTAAACTAAATGTGAGGCTATAAACTGACATGACAGACACACAATGACCAGAACAGAACATGAGTGGTGGTTGTCAGAAAAAAAACAGGTTAAATTCAGAGACTTAGGTCTACTTCAGCATCTTCTGTGTGTCTTCTTTTTCTTCTTTCGTCCTGTCTGTCTTTCGCCTGTCTCCTTTCCACAATTATCTCCAATCTTTGGGTTGCCCAGGCTGTATCGGTCCTGGTGGTCTACGCTCTTGTTGTAGTCCCAGCCGTGCTGGTAGTCTGCGTATTCCAGGTCGCTTAGGTTGTCCGGGTCTAGGTTGCCCTGCTCGTGTATGCGGAACAGCCTGTCCAATCTCTTATCTGGTGTCTCTGCAACACGTTCTCTTTTTGGAGGTTTTGTTCGGGGTCCAACGGTCTGTACTTGTCCCTGCTCTTGGACAGTTGGTTGCAGGGATCCTTGCTCTCAGCAATCAGGTCGCTGTCATGTTGCTTGAGCTCCTCTGGTTCTTTTGCTTCCTGCTCACATTTCAGCTGATCTTCTAAGGAGGACCTGTCCTCTGACAGTTGGCTGATCTTACTGTCCTTCTCCTGGACTGTCTTGTTGGCCTTCTGTAGGTCACTCCTCAGAGTGCAGACCTGGTTGGCCAGCTCCTCACACTTGGAAGAACACTGGGCATGTTCTTCGGCAGCCTTTCTGAGACTTTCATTTTCGTTTGTGAGGACGGTCCCGTTGGCCTTTTCCAGTCCAGTGATCAAGCCGTCTGATTTCACAATAAACTGCTTCACCGTCAGCCTAGCTAGCTTTGGGTGAGAGGCGGGGTATACCCTGTCACCACACAACACACCCTGGATGGGAAACATTGGAAATGCATTAGGAAGGGGACAGAGACAGTTGAATGGCTGAAATCGGTCAATGTATGCTGAAGATACGCTGCGCCAAAAAACTACACACCAAGCAGTTGTTCAGAGGGTGCAACCCCTATTAAAATACATGGGATCTGCCCTGAGAGGAGTAACAGGAGGCTGACACACCTCTCTCTCCAACATTAATTAGGCTTAATTAGGCAGGCAGAGCGGTTACCATGGTGACAGGCTGACACACAGAGGCATACAAAGCTCTGAATTGCTATGATTCTCCAGCAAAGCAAAGCAAGCATGCTTCAGCTGCAGCAATCAAACGTGCATTTTCTTCAGGAAATGCACTTTTCTAGTTTTTTGAAAAAAACGTTGAGCACAAAGTTGACCCGGAATGTCCTCTGTGAGATGAACATTTTCATAGCTGAATGGCTAAAATCGGTCAATGTATGCTGAAGATACGCTGCTGTAAAAGGCTCCTGAAGGAAATGCAAGTTTGATTGCAGAACCTGAAGCATTGCTTTGAAAGCTTATCTGAACAACTCTAAAAGTATGAAAAAACACATCTAAATGCATATGAATAGAAGCTGAATGGCAGAACAAGGGCTGAATTACTCTGAACACAAGCTGAATCAGTCATAAAAGCAGCTGAATTAATTAATGTTGAGGTGTGTCAAGCTGGATCCATACTCCGCGAGACAAAGAGCGGAGAACGCGCTCCACGGGTGGTAAGAGATACAAAAAAAAGGTCTTTTCCGCACTGAGGTACCATACTCCGCGAGACGCGTGTGTGCAGAACTCCTCATACGGCCCGCCCACTAAACTATAAGGAAAGACTTTACTGAGTTTTTTAACACACCACAAGGACGTGTGCCATGGCAAGAGGGCATTATACAGAGAGGGTGCCTGCAACAGCGTGAGATGTCTGGCGATGAGTTGTGAAAATGCGACATTAAAAGTAACAATAGCAAAGATTCAGTGTTTGTGCCTTTATGACCACATTTGCACATCTACTGTGTTCCAATGCGCCTGCGATACTTCAAACTGTCCGGTGATGAGCTGTGAAGATGCGACATTAAAAGTAACAATAGCAAAGATATACAGACATTGTTAACGAGCCTATTATGCCCGGGTATGTAGGAGTATATAGAATGGTAATAACAGTCACCATCTGGTATGTGTGAATGGCTGTCTGGAGTTATTGGTGACAAATCACCCTGACTTGCCTTTCTTTCTTTCTTTTATTGCTCATCATGCAAAACCGGTATGGTCTTATCTAAATCTGTTGAATCAGTGCTGTTTATACACCTACCTATATACCTGGAGAGGCTCTTGCGCTTCTCCACTTTCATCACGCCCACAATAAATTCCGACCAATCACAGCATGGTTGCCGCACAGCCTTGAAAGACAAAGTTCGGCCCGGACCCTGTGCACAGGAGTGCGGATCAGCGGGCGGTCAGAGACAAAAAATGACGTCATTTTGTGGGCGTAACGTCTGCAGGGGGGAAAAATGTCTTTGTCTCGCGGAGTATGGATCCAGCTTCAGCCTCCTGTTACTTAGGGCAGATCCCATGTATTTTAATAGGGGTTGCACCGTCTGAACAGCTGCTTGGTGTGTCCAAACCAAAACACTCAGACAAACAATTTAAAAACCGTGACCATCACAAGTGTTTGCTCTACAAATGTCTGCAATTTCATGTTGATCCTGTAAAAGATGTGGAAATGGCAGCGAGTTAGAAAATATGTTTGCTCTGGTCCAGTCACTTCACCATGAATGAGGAAAAGACCGGCACTCTTCCCGAACAGCTGGCTCTACAGGCAAAACAGTTTGGTTTAACGTCTCCAGGAGCTCTACCGTCTCTACAGTTCCTGGGTTTACACTTCTCTGGTCTCTCTATCACGCGGAATGGAGTTCGCAACAATACACGCAGACACAGACACACTTACACACACACACGGGATGTGTGCCTGTCACCATGGTAACAGCCCTGCCTGCCTGTATCCATGGCAACCTGAATGTTTCTCAACTGCCCCTAGCTGCAGCTCTCTCTGACCCCCTCCTAATGCATTTCCAATGTAAAAACACCCTCTAAACAACTGCTGCTTTTGTCCAAACCGAAGCCTTCAGACAAAAAGTATGGACACAGCCAGAATCACAAGATGTTGCTCTACAACACAGTATATGCGATGTGGACATGTAGCAAACAGCTCCATAGCAATGAATATGGCAGATATCATGCGTAACGATTGATAAAGAAGCAGCCGAATACTATACAGCTGAAGGATGATCAATACGACAAATATAATGCTTAAAGTCTGATAAAGACTACAAATATGGCTGCCAAATACAGCCAAATGCCATATGGTTACCAAATATGGTAACAGCTCTGCCTGCCTCATTAAGCTTAATTAATGTTATTTTTTCAAAAGAGTATAGTTTTTCACATATTAAGCAGTTTCTGTGTCATTTTTAACATGGGAGTCTATGAGAGAGCCCTTCAACCAGGGTCATCTGCTAAATTTATCTCCTCCTACAAATTTCAAGCTTCAGCTTTAGGCTTAGCCTGCCTGTGTGCGTCATCTCCCCAGTTGTGTTGTGTTGGTCGTGTAGTGTTAGCTGTGTGTTTATAGATTTCAGTGCCAGTAACTCATGTCCAGGAGATCTGCTGAGGGGAGGATATTTTTAATATCTTGTATCATTTCCTTTCATTGACTCACTTTTCCTGCAGTATGTTTATCACTTTCCCTCTTATGATGCTGATGAACATTGTGTCTAGAATCACAAGGGTTTCTTTTGGATAAACCTCATGTAATCTTATGATATATTGTTTAATGTTTAAATAAATAATGGTGACCAGAAATCTTACTCTGGTTTCCGTCTCTGAACACAGGTTGTGTTGGAAGAATTCTGGAAAGAACCTGTGTCAGCAGCATGGCCCGCTGGACTTTGTGGAGACAGTCTGTCCATATGTCGTACTATGGACATATATGTGATGTCACTCCTATGATCTCATCCATGATATGTTACTGTGAAATATGATTATGCTTGTGCCTGCTCTAAGATGTGTGTGTGTATTCTGAGAAGCTGTGTCTGCTAGATAACAGAGGGTATAAGACCGCAGGCTGGTTGCTGGCTCATGTTTCCAGAACCAGAACCTGAGCCTATAATGTTTGTAGCAGGTGATGGGGATCTATGTAAGCTCCAACCTGGTCATTGTAGGCGTAGTTCAGCTCCCCGAGGTCATCGGTGGGAGCGTGGTCTCTGCCAGCCAGCATATTGGTCCGTTTCAGAGCGCGGGCTTCTCCAAAGGCACGGTACACATACACCGCCGTGACGAACAGCGCCACCTGCAGAGAGGCGGAAACACTCAGTGTGATGGAGCTAGAGTAACATAAGGTTACCATCCAGACTCACTGTATGAGACAGCCTCTACTGTGCGTGTGTGTGTGTCAGTGTGTGTCAGTATGTGTTAGTGTGTGTGTATTAGTGTGAGTCAGTATGTGTGTCAGTGTGTGTGTGTGTCTGTGTGGGTGTGTGTCAGTGTGTGTCTGTCAGAGTGTGTGTGTCTGTGTGTGTGCTAGTTTGTGTAAGTGTGTGTGTGTCTGTGTGTGTGCTAGTGTGTGTGTGTCTGTGTGTCTATGTGTGTCTGTGTGTGTCTATTTGTGTGTGTCCTCGGTGAGTAGCTGGGACTCACAGCCTGCTGCTCGTTGTCCATCAGTCTGCGGTAGCGGCTGCCTTCATACTGACTGATGACCTGATCCATGGCTGCACTCAGGCTCTGTTTGATCTGCACACACACACACCTGCAGGTCACACTGATGAACGCCTCACCCATCAAAGCTGCAGCCAATTGAGGGTGAACGCTCACCCTCTGTCTGTTTATGAGCAGCAGCAGTGTGACCCAGGACGGCCAGGAAGCCAAGGTACTGAGGAGGAGGAGGAGGAGGAGTCAGGTCAGTGTGTAAATGTTACAATAAATAATAGCACAGGGTACCAGCAGGGGGCAGCACTAAGAAACAAAACTGGATTTTATTTCTCACAGTGTTCTTTCAAGAAACCCACCACACATCAGCCGAGGGACACGGGTAAAAAACAGCTGACTGAGCCCTGGATGTGGTCGCAGCATTTTCCCACGTGACCTGAATGCAGCATCAGACGTTACGCTGACTCACCGTCAGCAGCAGGAACCTGATCTCACAGGTCGCTGCCACACATCCAGCCACGCTGACCGCCACCACCACCGATCACCAGCAGGCCCACGGACACCACCTGCAGCTCCTCTGCACACACAGAGACACACACAGAGACACACACAGACACACAGAGACAGACAGACACACACACAGAGACACAGAGACACACACACACACACAGAGACACACACACACACACACACAGAGACAGACAGACACACACAGTGTCATTGAGCTATGCTAACAGTTCCCCCTTGTTTACAGTCTTTGTGCTAAGCTAGGCTAAAGCAGCGTCCTCTTTGTAAATGTTGGGCTGATCCTTTAAAGCTGCAGTCTTTACCGGAGGGGAGGGAGTTAAGGAAGCTTCCTCTGTCGAACAGCATCCAGATCGCACAGCCGGCCGTACTCAGACCCACAACCTACAGAAGTCAAAGGTCAAAGGTCAAGAAAAGGCTCTGAGCATCATCACTGTTCAGACTGTGCTTTACTGTTAAAGTGAACACCTATTCCTACTGTTGGCTTCAAAGAGGAAACTACTAAATAAACCAGCTGACATCAGCAATTCAAAACAAATGAAAAGAAACTGAAAAAGAACACATTGAAAATGTATCAGTGATGATCAGAAGGACTCTGACTGATTAATCCAGAGGAATCTTTTCTCAGACTTCCTGGATGAAAAAGGCCTCTGAGCTTATTGAAGGATGTGAAGATGGACTCACCAGAAACACGGTGTTAAAGACTGCCAAGCAGAACTTCAGCAGCTCCACCTTCACCTCCAGCTTCTCCTCCACCTTCATCTCCACAGGCAGCAGACCACGGTCCGTTCAGGTCCCTCCGTCTGACCCTCAGAGGACCGACACTGCAAACACCTGCGATCAGAGTTCACTTCCTCATTGTCTGTAAACATTAAACTGGTCTCAGAGTCTCCAAGGAGACGCGGCACACACGTCCATCACATAAGGCCATGTTGTAGGAGAGGTCCTGGACTCTCCGACAGGTGTGCCAGAGGAGGACGTTGTCCAAAATAAAGACTATACTGGACTGTCCCTCTCACCCGCTCCACACTGTGCTGACCAGCTACAGGAGCTCGTTCAGCAACAGACTCCGACTCCCACGATGCACCACTGAGAGACACAGGAAGTCATTCCTGCCCGTCTCTATCAAACTACTGAACTCTGAACTGTGACAGTCACTCAGACACTGTACATTCATACTGGTACATTCATGTCAGGCTCTTCACTATGTAAAGGTTTTTATACAGTAGTAAATATGTGTCTTCTTCTTTAGATACAACTCAGGGATTTAAATGCTATCTAGGTATTTAGATATTTATTATATATTTCTATCTCATACTTGATGTCTTTGTCTGTAACAAAAAAAGAATTTCCCCTCGGGGATAAATAAAGGAATCCTGATTCTGATACTTGCAGCTATTTGACAATACCAACACGCGGCCACCAGAGGGCACTGATGAAGCCAAATAAAAATTAAAGCTGCAAGCAGCATTGCGGGCCCTCGCGCACCTTGCGATCCGCGGGGGTATCGCTGTCTTCTCTCCTATGCTCTTGTTTCCTATACTCTCCTGTCCTATGCTCTCCTCTCCTCTCATTTGCAGAGATGTACAACAAACACATGTTTACAACCATACTTTCCTGCTACCAGTAGGTGGCGCTATGACCGTATCATCCTATTAGCATATATATCTGTTCAGACTCGGGTCCATAGCAGTGCTGTAAGATTTTGTCCACATCGCATAAAGTATATGGGTAGTACTGCATTAAACACAGCGAGTTCCTTTGTAATGGCGAATGGTCAACTTTGAGGCCACGCCCCTGCCACATGGTAATACTTTTGAAAGAGTGTTGGAATGCGTCTATTCCCTATAGTGTCCTGAGTGGACACAGTCAATTTCAGCTCAATTGCATTAAGTATGCGAGGCGTGAAAAGTTTTATAGCAGGGTCAGAAATCGCCAAAAATTACAAAAAAAATCAAAATGGTGGACTTCCTGTTGGGTGTGGAGGGGGGGGGTCCAAGAGACATTTTTGTGCGTCTTGGGGTGATACACATGTGTGCTAATTTTCATGATCCTGTGTCAAACTGGCCAGCGGGGCTACGCGTTAGGGCAAAAAATACAGGGAGTTCCTTTGTAATGGCGAATGGTCAACTTTGAGGCCACGCCCCGGCCACACCGTCAGACTTTTGTAAGAGTTTTGGAATGCGTCTATTCCCTATGGTGTCCTGAGTGGACACAGTGAGTTTCAGCTTGATTGGATGAAGTATGCGAGGCATGAAAAGTTTTGTAGCAGGGTCACAAATTGCCACAAATTAACAGAAATTTCAAAATGGCAGACTTCCTGTTGGGTTTGGAGGGGGGGGTCCAAGAGACTTTTTTGTGCATCTTGGGGTGATAGACATGTGTGCCAATTTTCATGAGCCTCCCCAAAACAGGCCACAGGGGCAGGCAGAAAAACCTATGAACACACAACATTTTGTGTAGCCAGTAGGTGGCACTCTGTCAAAGCCTCAACATTGTTGTATAGATGTGTTTAGGGTCAGACTCTGATCATACATGTGACATTTCGTACAGATCGGACAGAAAAGTTATAGTGACTTCCTGTTTCCTCTGAAATGGTCAAACTTTGAGGCCACGCCCCGGCCACACCGTCAGACTTTTGTAAGAGTTTTGGAATGCGTCTATTCCCTATGGTGTCCTGAGTGGACACGGTGACTTTCAGCTCAATCCGATGAAGTATGCGAGGCGTGAAAAGTTTTGCAGCAAAGTGCGGGGAGTGAAAACTGGAAAATGGTGCAGTTTTTTCAAAATGGCAGACTTCCTGTGCGTGTTAGAGTATCCCTCCAAGAGACTTTTTTTCTTGTCTAGAGGTGATACATATGCATACCAATTTTCATGTCTGTAGGTGAAACGGGGAAGCAGATCTCATTCCAGGGGGTGCTGCTGAGCCATGTGGCCACACCCACATATGACGATGAGGTGATGTGAAAAGGTGCACAGGGGCTGATGTCATGATAGAGTAAATGGCAGGTAGGATGAACAAAGCAAGAAACACAGAAGCTTTCTCTATGGTGGCAAAGGGTCACCTTTGTGGCGATGCCCCGCCCACACGGTGTAACATCGAGCTGCATTTTTGATAACTTTTGCTCAGCCATGTCTTCAGAACCAGGTGACAAAATCTCAGGTCCGTCAGAGTATTTCCCTAGGAGGAGTTCATTCAACTACGATGTGTGGAAAATGGATAATCAGCCTGAACACAATCCATACCACCAGTAGGTGGCGCTATGAGAGTTTCTGGTCATTAGCATATCAATCTGTTTAGAATGACAGGCTCTGCATGCCTGATTTTTTTATCCACATAGGATGAAGCATGTGGAAGACACAGCCACAAACACATCCATTTCGTGTGCGTTGGCGAAGGGTCAACTTCGTGGTGGCGCCACGGCCAGACCGTGTGAGGAAGTGCTGCGTTTTTGATAACTTTTGGTCCCTGACCCCTTAAGGGCGAGTGCACCAATTTTCAGCTGTATCAAGCAATTCCAGTAGGAGGAGTTCGCAAAACTGCGGGGTGTGCAAATTGGAAAATGGCGTGGTTTTTTCAAAATGGCGGACTTCCTGTACATCGTGGAATTTTCGTCCAAGAGGCTTTTTTTTTTGTCACGAGGTGATACATCAGTGTACCGAGTCTGAAGTCTGTAGCACTTGCGGTGAATATTTTCACACTTTAGGGGGCGCTGCAGAGTCATGCGGCCACGCCCCCCAATGACAACAGTGTCAAGTTGCGATTTTCGTCAGGGGACAATTTTGTGCCAAATTTGGTGAGTTTTTGAGCACGTTCAGGGGTCAAAATCGCGATACCGGTGCCGGAACCAGAGTCAAGTATAATAATAATTAAAGCTGCAAGCAGCGATGATCGGGCCCTTGCACTCCGCGCGACCGCCCCCTCCCCGTCACGCCGTCCCTTCCCTCCTCTGCTCCCCCCACGAGCTGGTGGGAAAAAGCCAGCAGACAGAAGCAGAGATGTGTCAGTACAACAAATCTCTCAATATATGTAAAAATTGTTAGTGTGCAGTAACCTCCTCTTTACAGTAGGTGGCGCTGTCCACAGATGTCCAGTCGGGGTCGGGTCTGTATCACATGTAAAAAATTAGAGGATTTTAGGAGCATCCGTGGTGGAGTTATATCAGTTGAAGTACCGTATGTGTCCACTGGGTGGAGCCAGACACCATGAGAATAGTGGAGACCCGTCTGTGCATCAAACCTCAAAAAACATTTGATTCATACATGAAAAATGTCCAGAAGCAGTTACTTCCGGTTTCCTGTAGGTGGCGCTGTGCAGGTGACTCATGAGCATGCAGACGTGTGGGGGGACGGACCGTTAGGACATGAAAAAAATTTGAGGACGCTAGGACGATGCACGGCGAAGTTATAAGCAGTTGATGTTTCATGGCGAAGGTTCAACAGTCGCCACCGCCACGGGCAGCATGATACAGGAATCCACACAGTTGTCTCTGTGGGAGTTCAAATCTGTGATCCTCATTTGGCTGTGTAATGACAGGGAAGGATTTAACAGAGTGCATGTCAGTGAAGAACATGGCACTTACTGTTTCCACCACAAGGGAGCGCCATAGATCATGATGACATAGAGACGTTCAGGGAGGGGCTCTGACCACGTGCAGAAAGTTTGAAGCCGTTTGGAGCAAGTATGTAGGAGAGAGAGCTGTTCGTGTATGAATGGCGAAGTGACGCCACAGCGGCCACGCCCTTTAACTTAGAGAAAAGCTTTTGATAACTTTTGATCAGCATGGTCTCTAGGTGACAGCGACCGAATATGAAGTCAATCGGTCGAAATCCCTAGGAGGAGTTCGTCCGCATACCAAAGGTGGAAATCGCTGAAATTTGACCGCCTAAATCAAAATGGCTGACTTCCTGTGTGGTCTAGATCAATGGTGCAAGAGACTTTTACGTGCGCCTGGACGTGTTCTGTGTGTGTGTCGATTTTTGTCTTCCTACTCCAAAAAAACCCCTATGGAGAGGAGTATTTTAAAAATTCAAGGGGGCGCCATTGAGCCATTTTGCCCCGCCCACTTTCGAGACCCCCATCAGTTGCTAGTACATGCCCCCGAGAATGTGTGTATGAATTTACATGATCATAGAAGGTCGTTAAGGTCATTAAATACTCAAACGTAATCTCACGGCGAAGGATCGACAGTTGGCGCCCGCCACACGGACACCATTGCACGCAGCTTCACGGCCTTCATAGTGTAGCTTCACCAACTAGCTTGGGAAGGTTCTAGAGGTGAAATGAAGTTGATGCTGTCAACTATGTAGGAGCAGTACACGTCAGAGTAAAAAGAGGCCATTTCCTGTTACCAGCAGGGGGCGCCACGAGTAAGTAAGGGTTTCAACATATGGAGGTGTTCAGGGCGGAGCCCTCGTCATGCTCATAAAGTTTGAAGACGTTTGGATAAAGTATGCAGGCGTGAGAGCCGTTCAAAGTTACATGGCGAAATCATGAATCGTCGCCAGACTTTGGCGAGCCACAGAGGCCACGCCCTGTAAGTTAGAGAAAAGCTTTTGATAACTTTTGATCAGCAGGTCCTTTAGGTGACCTCCAGCAAATTTCAGGTCAATCGGGCTACAGCTCTAGGAGGAGTTCGCTCACATACCAATGGTGTAAATCGCCAAAATCGCCATTTTCCATCCAAGATGGCGGACTTCCTGTTGGGTTAAGGTCATGGTGTCAAGAGACTTTTTGGTGCGTCTTGGTATGATAAACATGTGTACCGATTTTCGTGCACCTACTCCAAACTAAGCCAAATGCGAGGGGTGTTTTGAAAATTTCAAGGGGGCGCTGTAGAGCCATTTTGCCCCGCCCCTTTGCAGCGACCACAAAATATCAAATTTTTCGCCACCCCTGATGAGTGTGCAAAGTTTCGTGAGTTTTCGTGCATGGCAAAGGGGTGAAAAATGCAGTTAAACAGGCAGGCAAATAATAAGAATAATTAAAGCTGCAAGCAGCGATGATCGGGCCCTCGCACTCCGCGCAACCGCCCCCTCCCCGTCACGCCGTCCCTTCCCTGCCCCGCTCCCCTACGAGCTGCGGCGATTTTGCCAGCGGTGGGAAAAAAGCGGCAGACAGAGGCAGAGACATGTCAGAGGAACAAATCTGTCAATATATGTAAAAAAATTTTAATACGCAGTAACCTCCTGTTTACAGTAGGTGGCGCTGTTCACAGATGTCCGCACATGGTCGGGGTCGGGTCTGTATCACATGTAAAAGATTTGAGGATTTTAGGAGCATCCGTGGTGGAGTTGTAACAGCTGCAGTACCTTATGTGTCCACTGGGTGGAGCCTGACACCGTGAGAATAGTGGAGACCTGTCTGTGCATCAAACCTCAAAAAACATTTGATTCATACATGAAAAATGTCCAGAAGCAGTTACTTCCGGTTTCCTGTAGGTGGCGCTGTGCAGGTGACTCATGAGCATGCAGACGTGTGGGGGGACGGACCGTTAGGACATGAAAAAAATTTGAGGACGCTAGGACGATGCACGGCGAAGTTATAAGCAGTTGATGTTTCATGGCGAAGGTTCAACAGTCGCCACCGCCATGGGCAGCATGATACAGGAATCCACACAGTTGTCTCAGTGGGACTTCAAATCTGTGATCCTCATTTGGCTGTGTAATGACAGGGAAGGATTTAACAGAGTGCATGTCAGTGAAGAACATGGCACTTACTGTTTCCACCACAAGGGAGCGCCATAGATCATGATGACATAGAGACGTTCAGGGAGGGGCTCTGACCACGTGCAGAAAGTTTGAAGCCGTTTGGAGCAAGTATGTAGGAGAGAGAGCTGTTCGTGTATGAATGGCGAAGTGACGCCACAGCGGCCACGCCCTTTAACTTAGAGAAAAGCTTTTGATAACTTTTGATCAGCATGGTCTCTAGGTGACAGCGACCGAATATGAAGTCAATCGGTCGAAATCCCTAGGAGGAGTTCGTCCGCATACCAAACGGTGGAAATCGCTGAAATTTGACCGCCTAAATCAAAATGGCTGACTTCCTGTGTGGTCTAGATCAATGGTGCAAGAGACTTTTACGTGCGCCTGGACGTGTTCTGTGTGTGTGTCGATTTTTGTCTTCCTACTCCAAAAAAACCCCTATGGAGAGGAGTATTTTAAAAATTCAAGGGGGCGCCATTGAGCCATTTTGCCCCGCCCACTTTCGAGACCCCCATCAGTTGCTAGTACATGCCCCCGAGAATGTGTGTATGAATTTACATGATCATAGAAGGTCGTTAAGGTCATTAAATACTCAAACGTAATCTCACGGCGAAGGATCGACAGTTGGCGCCCGCCACACGGACACCATTGCACGCAGCTTCACGGCCTTCATAGTGTAGCTTCACCAACTAGTTGGGAAGGTTCTAGAGGTGAAATGAAGTTGATGCTGTCAACTATGTAGGAGCAGTACACGTCAGAGTAAAAAGAGGCCATTTCCTGTTACCAGCAGGGGGCGCCACGAGTAAGTAAGGGTTTCAACATATGGAGGTGTTCAGGGCGGAGCCCTCGTCATGCTCATAAAGTTTGAAGACGTTTGGATAAAGTATGCAGGCGTGAGAGCCGTTCAAAGTTACATGGCGAAATCATGAATCGTCGCCAGACTTTGGCGAGCCACAGAGGCCACGCCCTGTAAGTTAGAGAAAAGCTTTTGATAACTTTTGATCAGCAGGTCCTTTAGGTGACCTCCAGCAAATTTCAGGTCAATCGGGCTACAGCTCTAGGAGGAGTTCGCTCACATACCAATGGTGTAAATCGCCAAAATCGCCATTTTCCATCCAAGATGGCGGACTTCCTGTTGGGTTAAGGTCATGGTGTCAAGAGACTTTTTGGTGCGTCTTGGTATGATAAACATGTGTACCGATTTTCGTGCACCTACTCCAAACTAAGCCAAATGCGAGGGGTGTTTTGAAAATTTCAAGGGGGCGCTGTAGAGCCATTTTGCCCCGCCCCTTTGCAGCGACCACAAAATATCAAATTTTTCGCCACCCCTGATGAGTGTGCAAAGTTTCGTGAGTTTTCGTGCATGGCAAAGGGGTGAAAAATGCAGTTAAACAGGCAGGCAAATAATAAGAATAATTAAAGCTGCAAGCAGCGATGATCGGGCCCTCGCACTCCGCGCAACCGCCCCCTCCCCGTCACGCCGTCCCTTCCCTGCCCCGCTCCCCTACGAGCTGCGGCGATTTTGCCAGCGGTGGGAAAAAAGCGGCAGACAGAGGCAGAGACATGTCAGAGGAACAAATCTGTCAATATATGTAAAAAAATTTTAATACGCAGTAACCTCCTGTTTACAGTAGGTGGCGCTGTTCACAGATGTCCGCACATGGTCGGGGTCGGGTCTGTATCACATGTAAAAGATTTGAGGATTTTAGGAGCATCCGTGGTGGAGTTGTAACAGCTGCAGTACCTTATGTGTCCACTGGGTGGAGCCTGACACCGTGAGAATAGTGGAGACCTGTCTGTGCATCAAACCTCAAAAAACATTTGATTCATACATGAAAAATGTCCAGAAGCAGTTACTTCCGGTTTCCTGTAGGTGGCGCTGTGCAGGTGACTCATGAGCATGCAGACGTGTGGGGGGACGGACCGTTAGGACATGAAAAAAATTTGAGGACGCTAGGACGATGCACGGCGAAGTTATAAGCAGTTGATGTTTCATGGCGAAGGTTCAACAGTCGCCACCGCCATGGGCAGCATGATACAGGAATCCACACAGTTGTCTCAGTGGGACTTCAAATCTGTGATCCTCATTTGGCTGTGTAATGACAGGGAAGGATTTAACAGAGTGCATGTCAGTGAAGAACATGGCACTTACTGTTTCCACCACAAGGGAGCGCCATAGATCATGATGACATAGAGACGTTCAGGGAGGGGCTCTGACCACGTGCAGAAAGTTTGAAGCCGTTTGGAGCAAGTATGTAGGAGAGAGAGCTGTTCGTGTATGAATGGCGAAGTGACGCCACAGCGGCCACGCCCTTTAACTTAGAGAAAAGCTTTTGATAACTTTTGATCAGCATGGTCTCTAGGTGACAGCGACCGAATATGAAGTCAATCGGTCGAAATCCCTAGGAGGAGTTCGTCCGCATACCAAAGGTGGAAATCGCTGAAATTTGACCGCCTAAATCAAAATGGCTGACTTCCTGTGTGGTCTAGATCAATGGTGCAAGAGACTTTTACGTGCGCCTGGACGTGTTCTGTGTGTGTGTCGATTTTTGTCTTCCTACTCCAAAAAAACCCCTATGGAGAGGAGTATTTTAAAAATTCAAGGGGGCGCCATTGAGCCATTTTGCCCCGCCCACTTTCGAGACCCCCATCAGTTGCTAGTACATGCCCCCGAGAATGTGTGTATGAATTTTCATGATCATAGAAGGTCGTTAAGGTCATTAAATACTCAAACGTAATCTCACGGCGAAGGATCGACAGTTGGCGCCCGCCACACGGACACCATTGCACGCAGCTTCACTGCCTTCATAGTGTAGCTTCACCAACTAGCTGGGAAGGTTCTAGAGGTGAAATGAAGTTGATGCTGTCAACTATGTAGGAGCAGTACACGTCAGAGTAAAAAGAGGCCATTTCCTGTTACCAGCAGGGGGCGCCACGAGTAAGTAAGGGTTTCAACATATGGAGGTGTTCAGGGCGGAGCCCTCGTCATGCTCATAAAGTTTGAAGACGTTTGGATAAAGTATGCAGGCGTGAGAGCCGTTCAAAGTTACATGGCGAAATCATGAATCGTCGCCAGACTTTGGCGAGCCACAGAGGCCACGCCCTGTAAGTTAGAGAAAAGCTTTTGATAACTTTTGATCAGCAGGTCCTTTAGGTGACCTCCAGCAAATTTCAGGTCAATCGGGCTACAGCTCTAGGAGGAGTTCGCTCACATACCAATGGTGTAAATCGCCAAAATCGCCATTTTCCATCCAAGATGGCGGACTTCCTGTTGGGTTAAGGTCATGGTGTCAAGAGACTTTTTGGTGCGTCTTGGTATGATAAACATGTGTACCGATTTTCGTGCACCTACTCCAAACTAAGCCAAATGCGAGGGGTGTTTTGAAAATTTCAAGGGGGCGCTGTAGAGCCATTTTGCCCCGCCCCTTTGCAGCGACCACAAAATATCAAATTTTTCGCCACCCCTGATGAGTGTGCAAAGTTTCGTGAGTTTTCGTGCATGGCAAAGGGGTGAAAAATGCAGTTAAACAGGCAGGCAAATAATAAGAATAATTAAAGCTGCAAGCAGCGATGATCGGGCCCTCGCACTCCGCGCAACCGCCCCCTCCCCGTCACGCCGTCCCTTCCCTGCCCCGCTCCCCTACGAGCTGCGGCGATTTTGCCAGCGGTGGGAAAAAAGCGGCAGACAGAGGCAGAGACATGTCAGAGGAACAAATCTGTCAATATATGTAAAAAAATTTTAATACGCAGTAACCTCCTGTTTACAGTAGGTGGCGCTGTTCACAGATGTCCGCACATGGTCGGGGTCGGGTCTGTATCACATGTAAAAGATTTGAGGATTTTAGGAGCATCCGTGGTGGAGTTGTAACAGCTGCAGTACCTTATGTGTCCACTGGGTGGAGCCTGACACCGTGAGAATAGTGGAGACCTGTCTGTGCATCAAACCTCAAAAAACATTTGATTCATACATGAAAAATGTCCAGAAGCAGTTACTTCCGGTTTCCTGTAGGTGGCGCTGTGCAGGTGACTCATGAGCATGCAGACGTGTGGGGGGACGGACCGTTAGGACATGAAAAAAATTTGAGGACGCTAGGACGATGCACGGCGAAGTTATAAGCAGTTGATGTTTCATGGCGAAGGTTCAACAGTCGCCACCGCCATGGGCAGCATGATACAGGAATCCACACAGTTGTCTCAGTGGGACTTCAAATCTGTGATCCTCATTTGGCTGTGTAATGACAGGGAAGGATTTAACAGAGTGCATGTCAGTGAAGAACATGGCACTTACTGTTTCCACCACAAGGGAGCGCCATAGATCATGATGACATAGAGACGTTCAGGGAGGGGCTCTGACCACGTGCAGAAAGTTTGAAGCCGTTTGGAGCAAGTATGTAGGAGAGAGAGCTGTTCGTGTATGAATGGCGAAGTGACGCCACAGCGGCCACGCCCTTTAACTTAGAGAAAAGCTTTTGATAACTTTTGATCAGCATGGTCTCTAGGTGACAGCGACCGAATATGAAGTCAATCGGTCGAAATCCCTAGGAGGAGTTCGTCCGCATACCAAACGGTGGAAATCGCTGAAATTTGACCGCCTAAATCAAAATGGCTGACTTCCTGTGTGGTCTAGATCAATGGTGCAAGAGACTTTTACGTGCGCCTGGACGTGTTCTGTGTGTGTGTCGATTTTTGTCTTCCTACTCCAAAAAAACCCCTATGGAGAGGAGTATTTTAAAAATTCAAGGGGGCGCCATTGAGCCATTTTGCCCCGCCCACTTTCGAGACCCCCATCAGTTGCTAGTACATGCCCCCGAGAATGTGTGTATGAATTTTCATGATCATAGAAGGTCGTTAAGGTCATTAAATACTCAAACGTAATCTCACGGCGAAGGATCGACAGTTGGCGCCCGCCACACGGACACCATTGCACGCAGCTTCACTGCCTTCATAGTGTAGCTTCACCAACTAGCTGGGAAGGTTCTAGAGGTGAAATGAAGTTGATGCTGTCAACTATGTAGGAGCAGTACACGTCAGAGTAAAAAGAGGCCATTTCCTGTTACCAGCAGGGGGCGCCACGAGTAAGTAAGGGTTTCAACATATGGAGGTGTTCAGGGCGGAGCCCTCGTCATGCTCATAAAGTTTGAAGACGTTTGGATAAAGTATGCAGGCGTGAGAGCCGTTCAAAGTTACATGGCGAAATCATGAATCGTCGCCAGACTTTGGCGAGCCACAGAGGCCACGCCCTGTAAGTTAGAGAAAAGCTTTTGATAACTTTTGATCAGCAGGTCCTTTAGGTGACCTCCAGCAAATTTCAGGTCAATCGGGCTACAGCTCTAGGAGGAGTTCGCTCACATACCAATGGTGTAAATCGCCAAAATCGCCATTTTCCATCCAAGATGGCGGACTTCCTGTTGGGTTAAGGTCATGGTGTCAAGAGACTTTTTGGTGCGTCTTGGTATGATAAACATGTGTACCGATTTTCGTGCACCTACTCCAAACTAAGCCAAATGCGAGGGGTGTTTTGAAAATTTCAAGGGGGCGCTGTAGAGCCATTTTGCCCCGCCCCTTTGCAGCGACCACAAAATATCAAATTTTTCGCCACCCCTGATGAGTGTGCAAAGTTTCGTGAGTTTTCGTGCATGGCAAAGGGGTGAAAAATGCAGTTAAACAGGCAGGCAAATAATAAGAATAATTAAAGCTGCAAGCAGCGATGATCGGGCCCTCGCACTCCGCGCAACCGCCCCCTCCCCGTCACGCCGTCCCTTCCCTGCCCCGCTCCCCTACGAGCTGCGGCGATTTTGCCAGCGGTGGGAAAAAAGCGGCAGACAGAGGCAGAGACATGTCAGAGCAACAAATCTGTCAATATATGTAAAAAAATTTTAATACGCAGTAACCTCCTGTTTACAGTAGGTGGCGCTGTTCACAGATGTCCGCACATGGTCGGGGTCGGGTCTGTATCACATGTAAAAGATTTGAGGATTTTAGGAGCATCCGTGGTGGAGTTGTAACAGCTGCAGTACCTTATGTGTCCACTGGGTGGAGCCTGACACCGTGAGAATAGTGGAGACCTGTCTGTGCATCAAACCTCAAAAAACATTTGATTCATACATGAAAAATGTCCAGAAGCAGTTACTTCCGGTTTCCTGTAGGTGGCGCTGTGCAGGTGACTCATGAGCATGCAGACGTGTGGGGGGACGGACCGTTAGGACATGAAAAAAATTTGAGGACGCTAGGACGATGCACGGCGAAGTTATAAGCAGTTGATGTTTCATGGCGAAGGTTCAACAGTCGCCACCGCCATGGGCAGCATGATACAGGAATCCACACAGTTGTCTCAGTGGGACTTCAAATCTGTGATCCTCATTTGGCTGTGTAATGACAGGGAAGGATTTAACAGAGTGCATGTCAGTGAAGAACATGGCACTTACTGTTTCCACCACAAGGGAGCGCCATAGATCATGATGACATAGAGACGTTCAGGGAGGGGCTCTGACCACGTGCAGAAAGTTTGAAGCCGTTTGGAGCAAGTATGTAGGAGAGAGAGCTGTTCGTGTATGAATGGCGAAGTGACGCCACAGCGGCCACGCCCTTTAACTTAGAGAAAAGCTTTTGATAACTTTTGATCAGCATGGTCTCTAGGTGACAGCGACCGAATATGAAGTCAATCGGTCGAAATCCCTAGGAGGAGTTCGTCCGCATACCAAAGGTGGAAATCGCTGAAATTTGACCGCCTAAATCAAAATGGCTGACTTCCTGTGTGGTCTAGATCAATGGTGCAAGAGACTTTTACGTGCGCCTGGACGTGTTCTGTGTGTGTGTCGATTTTTGTCTTCCTACTCCAAAAAAACCCCTATGGAGAGGAGTATTTTAAAAATTCAAGGGGGCGCCATTGAGCCATTTTGCCCCGCCCACTTTCGAGACCCCCATCAGTTGCTAGTACATGCCCCCGAGAATGTGTGTATGAATTTCATGATCATAGAAGGTCGTTAAGGTCATTAAATACTCAAACGTAATCTCACGGCGAAGGATCGACAGTTGGCGCCCGCCACACGGACACCATTGCACGCAGCTTCACTGCCTTCATAGTGTAGCTTCACCAACTAGCTGGGAAGGTTCTAGAGGTGAAATGAAGTTGATGCTGTCAACTATGTAGGAGCAGTACACGTCAGAGTAAAAAGAGGCCATTTCCTGTTACCAGCAGGGGGCGCCACGAGTAAGTAAGGGTTTCAACATATGGAGGTGTTCAGGGCGGAGCCCTCGTCATGCTCATAAAGTTTGAAGACGTTTGGATAAAGTATGCAGGCGTGAGAGCCGTTCAAAGTTACATGGCGAAATCATGAATCGTCGCCAGACTTTGGCGAGCCACAGAGGCCACGCCCTGTAAGTTAGAGAAAAGCTTTTGATAACTTTTGATCAGCAGGTCCTTTAGGTGACCTCCAGCAAATTTCAGGTCAATCGGGCTACAGCTCTAGGAGGAGTTCGCTCACATACCAATGGTGTAAATCGCCAAAATCGCCATTTTCCATCCAAGATGGCGGACTTCCTGTTGGGTTAAGGTCATGGTGTCAAGAGACTTTTTGGTGCGTCTTGGTATGATAAACATGTGTACCGATTTTCGTGCACCTACTCCAAACTAAGCCAAATGCGAGGGGTGTTTTGAAAATTTCAAGGGGGCGCTGTAGAGCCATTTTGCCCCGCCCCTTTGCAGCGACCACAAAATATCAAATTTTTCGCCACCCCTGATGAGTGTGCAAAGTTTCGTGAGTTTTCGTGCATGGCAAAGGGGTGAAAAATGCAGTTAAACAGGCAGGCAAATAATAAGAATAATTAAAGCTGCAAGCAGCGATGATCGGGCCCTCGCACTCCGCGCAACCGCCCCCTCCCCGTCACGCCGTCCCTTCCCTGCCCCGCTCCCCTACGAGCTGCGGCGATTTTGCCAGCGGTGGGAAAAAAGCGGCAGACAGAGGCAGAGACATGTCAGAGCAACAAATCTGTCAATATATGTAAAAAAATTTTAATACGCAGTAACCTCCTGTTTACAGTAGGTGGCGCTGTTCACAGATGTCCGCACATGGTCGGGGTCGGGTCTGTATCACATGTAAAAGATTTGAGGATTTTAGGAGCATCCGTGGTGGAGTTGTAACAGCTGCAGTACCTTATGTGTCCACTGGGTGGAGCCTGACACCGTGAGAATAGTGGAGACCTGTCTGTGCATCAAACCTCAAAAAACATTTGATTCATACATGAAAAATGTCCAGAAGCAGTTACTTCCGGTTTCCTGTAGGTGGCGCTGTGCAGGTGACTCATGAGCATGCAGACGTGTGGGGGGACGGACCGTTAGGACATGAAAAAAATTTGAGGACGCTAGGACGATGCACGGCGAAGTTATAAGCAGTTGATGTTTCATGGCGAAGGTTCAACAGTCGCCACCGCCATGGGCAGCATGATACAGGAATCCACACAGTTGTCTCAGTGGGACTTCAAATCTGTGATCCTCATTTGGCTGTGTAATGACAGGGAAGGATTTAACAGAGTGCATGTCAGTGAAGAACATGGCACTTACTGTTTCCACCACAAGGGAGCGCCATAGATCATGATGACATAGAGACGTTCAGGGAGGGGCTCTGACCACGTGCAGAAAGTTTGAAGCCGTTTGGAGCAAGTATGTAGGAGAGAGAGCTGTTCGTGTATGAATGGCGAAGTGACGCCACAGCGGCCACGCCCTTTAACTTAGAGAAAAGCTTTTGATAACTTTTGATCAGCATGGTCTCTAGGTGACAGCGACCGAATATGAAGTCAATCGGTCGAAATCCCTAGGAGGAGTTCGTCCGCATACCAAAGGTGGAAATCGCTGAAATTTGACCGCCTAAATCAAAATGGCTGACTTCCTGTGTGGTCTAGATCAATGGTGCAAGAGACTTTTACGTGCGCCTGGACGTGTTCTGTGTGTGTGTCGATTTTTGTCTTCCTACTCCAAAAAAACCCCTATGGAGAGGAGTATTTTAAAAATTCAAGGGGGCGCCATTGAGCCATTTTGCCCCGCCCACTTTCGAGACCCCCATCAGTTGCTAGTACATGCCCCCGAGAATGTGTGTATGAATTTCATGATCATAGAAGGTCGTTAAGGTCATTAAATACTCAAACGTAATCTCACGGCGAAGGATCGACAGTTGGCGCCCGCCACACGGACACCATTGCACGCAGCTTCACTGCCTTCATAGTGTAGCTTCACCAACTAGTTGGGAAGGTTCTAGAGGTGAAATGAAGTTGATGCTGTCAACTATGTAGGAGCAGTACACGTCAGAGTAAAAAGAGGCCATTTCCTGTTACCAGCAGGGGGGCCACGAGTAAGTAAGGGTTTCAACATATGGAGGTGTTCAGGGCGGAGCCCTCGTCATGCTCATAAAGTTTGAAGACGTTTGGATAAAGTATGCAGGCGTGAGAGCCGTTCAAAGTTACATGGCGAAATCATGAATCGTCGCCAGACTTTGGCGAGCCACAGAGGCCACGCCCTGTAAGTTAGAGAAAAGCTTTTGATAACTTTTGATCAGCAGGTCCTTTAGGTGACCTCCAGCAAATTTCAGGTCAATCGGGCTACAGCTCTAGGAGGAGTTCGCTCACATACCAATGGTGTAAATCGCCAAAATCGCCATTTTCCATCCAAGATGGCGGACTTCCTGTTGGGTTAAGGTCATGGTGTCAAGAGACTTTTTGGTGCGTCTTGGTATGATAAACATGTGTACCGATTTTCGTGCACCTACTCCAAACTAAGCCAAATGCGAGGGGTGTTTTGAAAATTTCAAGGGGGCGCTGTAGAGCCATTTTGCCCCGCCCCTTTGCAGCGACCACAAAATATCAAATTTTTCGCCACCCCTGATGAGTGTGCAAAGTTTCGTGAGTTTTCGTGCATGGCAAAGGGGTGAAAAATGCAGTTAAACAGGCAGGCAAATAATAAGAATAATTAAAGCTGCAAGCAGCGATGATCGGGCCCTCGCACTCCGCGCAACCGCCCCCTCCCCGTCACGCCGTCCCTTCCCTGCCCCGCTCCCCTACGAGCTGCGGCGATTTTGCCAGCGGTGGGAAAAAAGCGGCAGACAGAGGCAGAGACATGTCAGAGCAACAAATCTGTCAATATATGTAAAAAAATTTTAATACGCAGTAACCTCCTGTTTACAGTAGGTGGCGCTGTTCACAGATGTCCGCACATGGTCGGGGTCGGGTCTGTATCACATGTAAAAGATTTGAGGATTTTAGGAGCATCCGTGGTGGAGTTGTAACAGCTGCAGTACCTTATGTGTCCACTGGGTGGAGCCTGACACCGTGAGAATAGTGGAGACCTGTCTGTGCATCAAACCTCAAAAAACATTTGATTCATACATGAAAAATGTCCAGAAGCAGTTACTTCCGGTTTCCTGTAGGTGGCGCTGTGCAGGTGACTCATGAGCATGCAGACGTGTGGGGGGACGGACCGTTAGGACATGAAAAAAATTTGAGGACGCTAGGACGATGCACGGCGAAGTTATAAGCAGTTGATGTTTCATGGCGAAGGTTCAACAGTCGCCACCGCCATGGGCAGCATGATACAGGAATCCACACAGTTGTCTCAGTGGGACTTCAAATCTGTGATCCTCATTTGGCTGTGTAATGACAGGGAAGGATTTAACAGAGTGCATGTCAGTGAAGAACATGGCACTTACTGTTTCCACCACAAGGGAGCGCCATAGATCATGATGACATAGAGACGTTCAGGGAGGGGCTCTGACCACGTGCAGAAAGTTTGAAGCCGTTTGGAGCAAGTATGTAGGAGAGAGAGCTGTTCGTGTATGAATGGCGAAGTGACGCCACAGCGGCCACGCCCTTTAACTTAGAGAAAAGCTTTTGATAACTTTTGATCAGCATGGTCTCTAGGTGACAGCGACCGAATATGAAGTCAATCGGTCGAAATCCCTAGGAGGAGTTCGTCCGCATACCAAACGTGGAAATCGCTGAAATTTGACCGCCTAAATCAAAATGGCTGACTTCCTGTGTGGTCTAGATCAATGGTGCAAGAGACTTTTACGTGCGCCTGGACGTGTTCTGTGTGTGTGTCGATTTTTGTCTTCCTACTCCAAAAAAACCCCTATGGAGAGGAGTATTTTAAAAATTCAAGGGGGCGCCATTGAGCCATTTTGCCCCGCCCACTTTCGAGACCCCCATCAGTTGCTAGTACATGCCCCCGAGAATGTGTGTATGAATTTTCATGATCATAGAAGGTCGTTAAGGTCATTAAATACTCAAACGTAATCTCACGGCGAAGGATCGACAGTTGGCGCCCGCCACACGGACACCATTGCACGCAGCTTCACTGCCTTCATAGTGTAGCTTCACCAACTAGCTGGGAAGGTTCTAGAGGTGAAATGAAGTTGATGCTGTCAACTATGTAGGAGCAGTACACGTCAGAGTAAAAAGAGGCCATTTCCTGTTACCAGCAGGGGGCGCCACGAGTAAGTAAGGGTTTCAACATATGGAGGTGTTCAGGGCGGAGCCCTCGTCATGCTCATAAAGTTTGAAGACGTTTGGATAAAGTATGCAGGCGTGAGAGCCGTTCAAAGTTACATGGCGAAATCATGAATCGTCGCCAGACTTTGGCGAGCCACAGAGGCCACGCCCTGTAAGTTAGAGAAAAGCTTTTGATAACTTTTGATCAGCAGGTCCTTTAGGTGACCTCCAGCAAATTTCAGGTCAATCGGGCTACAGCTCTAGGAGGAGTTCGCTCACATACCAATGGTGTAAATCGCCAAAATCGCCATTTTCCATCCAAGATGGCGGACTTCCTGTTGGGTTAAGGTCATGGTGTCAAGAGACTTTTTGGTGCGTCTTGGTATGATAAACATGTGTACCGATTTTCGTGCACCTACTCCAAACTAAGCCAAATGCGAGGGGTGTTTTGAAAATTTCAAGGGGGCGCTGTAGAGCCATTTTGCCCCGCCCCTTTGCAGCGACCACAAAATATCAAATTTTTCGCCACCCCTGATGAGTGTGCAAAGTTTCGTGAGTTTTCGTGCATGGCAAAGGGGTGAAAAATGCAGTTAAACAGGCAGGCAAATAATAAGAATAATTAAAGCTGCAAGCAGCGATGATCGGGCCCTCGCACTCCGCGCAACCGCCCCCTCCCCGTCACGCCGTCCCTTCCCTGCCCCGCTCCCCTACGAGCTGCGGCGATTTTGCCAGCGGTGGGAAAAAAGCGGCAGACAGAGGCAGAGACATGTCAGAGCAACAAATCTGTCAATATATGTAAAAAAATTTTAATACGCAGTAACCTCCTGTTTACAGTAGGTGGCGCTGTTCACAGATGTCCGCACATGGTCGGGGTCGGGTCTGTATCACATGTAAAAGATTTGAGGATTTTAGGAGCATCCGTGGTGGAGTTGTAACAGCTGCAGTACCTTATGTGTCCACTGGGTGGAGCCTGACACCGTGAGAATAGTGGAGACCTGTCTGTGCATCAAACCTCAAAAAACATTTGATTCATACATGAAAAATGTCCAGAAGCAGTTACTTCCGGTTTCCTGTAGGTGGCGCTGTGCAGGTGACTCATGAGCATGCAGACGTGTGGGGGGACGGACCGTTAGGACATGAAAAAAATTTGAGGACGCTAGGACGATGCACGGCGAAGTTATAAGCAGTTGATGTTTCATGGCGAAGGTTCAACAGTCGCCACCGCCATGGGCAGCATGATACAGGAATCCACACAGTTGTCTCAGTGGGACTTCAAATCTGTGATCCTCATTTGGCTGTGTAATGACAGGGAAGGATTTAACAGAGTGCATGTCAGTGAAGAACATGGCACTTACTGTTTCCACCACAAGGGAGCGCCATAGATCATGATGACATAGAGACGTTCAGGGAGGGGCTCTGACCACGTGCAGAAAGTTTGAAGCCGTTTGGAGCAAGTATGTAGGAGAGAGAGCTGTTCGTGTATGAATGGCGAAGTGACGCCACAGCGGCCACGCCCTTTAACTTAGAGAAAAGCTTTTGATAACTTTTGATCAGCATGGTCTCTAGGTGACAGCGACCGAATATGAAGTCAATCGGTCGAAATCCCTAGGAGGAGTTCGTCCGCATACCAAAGGTGGAAATCGCTGAAATTTGACCGCCTAAATCAAAATGGCTGACTTCCTGTGTGGTCTAGATCAATGGTGCAAGAGACTTTTACGTGCGCCTGGACGTGTTCTGTGTGTGTGTCGATTTTTGTCTTCCTACTCCAAAAAAACCCCTATGGAGAGGAGTATTTTAAAAATTCAAGGGGGCGCCATTGAGCCATTTTGCCCCGCCCACTTTCGAGACCCCCATCAGTTGCTAGTACATGCCCCCGAGAATGTGTGTATGAATTTACATGATCATAGAAGGTCGTTAAGGTCATTAAATACTCAAACGTAATCTCACGGCGAAGGATCGACAGTTGGCGCCCGCCACACGGACACCATTGCACGCAGCTTCACGGCCTTCATAGTGTAGCTTCACCAACTAGTTGGGAAGGTTCTAGAGGTGAAATGAAGTTGATGCTGTCAACTATGTAGGAGCAGTACACGTCAGAGTAAAAAGAGGCCATTTCCTGTTACCAGCAGGGGGCGCCACGAGTAAGTAAGGGTTTCAACATATGGAGGTGTTCAGGGCGGAGCCCTCGTCATGCTCATAAAGTTTGAAGACGTTTGGATAAAGTATGCAGGCGTGAGAGCCGTTCAAAGTTACATGGCGAAATCATGAATCGTCGCCAGACTTTGGCGAGCCACAGAGGCCACGCCCTGTAAGTTAGAGAAAAGCTTTTGATAACTTTTGATCAGCAGGTCCTTTAGGTGACCTCCAGCAAATTTCAGGTCAATCGGGCTACAGCTCTAGGAGGAGTTCGCTCACATACCAATGGTGTAAATCGCCAAAATCGCCATTTTCCATCCAAGATGGCGGACTTCCTGTTGGGTTAAGGTCATGGTGTCAAGAGACTTTTTGGTGCGTCTTGGTATGATAAACATGTGTACCGATTTTCGTGCACCTACTCCAAACTAAGCCAAATGCGAGGGGTGTTTTGAAAATTTCAAGGGGGCGCTGTAGAGCCATTTTGCCCCGCCCCTTTGCAGTGACCACAAAATATCAAATTTTTCGCCACCCCTGATGAGTGTGCAAAGTTTCGTGAGTTTTCGTGCATGGCAAAGGGGTGAAAAATGCAGTTAAACAGGCAGGCAAATAATAAGAATAATTAAAGCTGCAAGCAGCGATGATCGGGCCCTCGCACTCCGCGCAACCGCCCCCTCCCCGTCACGCCGTCCCTTCCCTGCCCCGCTCCCCTACGAGCTGCGGCGATTTTGCCAGCGGTGGGAAAAAAGCGGCAGACAGAGGCAGAGACATGTCAGAGCAACAAATCTGTCAATATATGTAAAAAAATTTTAATACGCAGTAACCTCCTGTTTACAGTAGGTGGCGCTGTTCACAGATGTCCGCACATGGTCGGGGTCGGGTCTGTATCACATGTAAAAGATTTGAGGATTTTAGGAGCATCCGTGGTGGAGTTGTAACAGCTGCAGTACCTTATGTGTCCACTGGGTGGAGCCTGACACCGTGAGAATAGTGGAGACCTGTCTGTGCATCAAACCTCAAAAAACATTTGATTCATACATGAAAAATGTCCAGAAGCAGTTACTTCCGGTTTCCTGTAGGTGGCGCTGTGCAGGTGACTCATGAGCATGCAGACGTGTGGGGGGACGGACCGTTAGGACATGAAAAAAATTTGAGGACGCTAGGACGATGCACGGCGAAGTTATAAGCAGTTGATGTTTCATGGCGAAGGTTCAACAGTCGCCACCGCCATGGGCAGCATGATACAGGAATCCACACAGTTGTCTCAGTGGGACTTCAAATCTGTGATCCTCATTTGGCTGTGTAATGACAGGGAAGGATTTAACAGAGTGCATGTCAGTGAAGAACATGGCACTTACTGTTTCCACCACAAGGGAGCGCCATAGATCATGATGACATAGAGACGTTCAGGGAGGGGCTCTGACCACGTGCAGAAAGTTTGAAGCCGTTTGGAGCAAGTATGTAGGAGAGAGAGCTGTTCGTGTATGAATGGCGAAGTGACGCCACAGCGGCCACGCCCTTTAACTTAGAGAAAAGCTTTTGATAACTTTTGATCAGCATGGTCTCTAGGTGACAGCGACCGAATATGAAGTCAATCGGTCGAAATCCCTAGGAGGAGTTCGTCCGCATACCAAAGGTGGAAATCGCTGAAATTTGACCGCCTAAATCAAAATGGCTGACTTCCTGTGTGGTCTAGATCAATGGTGCAAGAGACTTTTACTGTGCGCCTGGACGTGTTCTGTGTGTGTGTCGATTTTTGTCTTCCTACTCCAAAAAAACCCCTATGGAGAGGAGTATTTTAAAAATTCAAGGGGGCGCCATTGAGCCATTTTGCCCCGCCCACTTTCGAGACCCCCATCAGTTGCTAGTACATGCCCCCGAGAATGTGTGTATGAATTTACATGATCATAGAAGGTCGTTAAGGTCATTAAATACTCAAACGTAATCTCACGGCGAAGGATCGACAGTTGGCGCCCGCCACACGGACACCATTGCACGCAGCTTCACGGCCTTCATAGTGTAGCTTCACCAACTAGTTGGGAAGGTTCTAGAGGTGAAATGAAGTTGATGCTGTCAACTATGTAGGAGCAGTACACGTCAGAGTAAAAAGAGGCCATTTCCTGTTACCAGCAGGGGGCGCCACGAGTAAGTAAGGGTTTCAACATATGGAGGTGTTCAGGGCGGAGCCCTCGTCATGCTCATAAAGTTTGAAGACGTTTGGATAAAGTATGCAGGCGTGAGAGCCGTTCAAAGTTACATGGCGAAATCATGAATCGTCGCCAGACTTTGGCGAGCCACAGAGGCCACGCCCTGTAAGTTAGAGAAAAGCTTTTGATAACTTTTGATCAGCAGGTCCTTTAGGTGACCTCCAGCAAATTTCAGGTCAATCGGGCTACAGCTCTAGGAGGAGTTCGCTCACATACCAATGGTGTAAATCGCCAAAATCGCCATTTTCCATCCAAGATGGCGGACTTCCTGTTGGGTTAAGGTCATGGTGTCAAGAGACTTTTTGGTGCGTCTTGGTATGATAAACATGTGTACCGATTTTCGTGCACCTACTCCAAACTAAGCCAAATGCGAGGGGTGTTTTGAAAATTTCAAGGGGGCGCTGTAGAGCCATTTTGCCCCGCCCCTTTGCAGCGACCACAAAATATCAAATTTTTCGCCACCCCTGATGAGTGTGCAAAGTTTCGTGAGTTTTCGTGCATGGCAAAGGGGTGAAAAATGCAGTTAAACAGGCAGGCAAATAATAAGAATAATTAAAGCTGCAAGCAGCGATGATCGGGCCCTCGCACTCCGCGCAACCGCCCCCTCCCCGTCACGCCGTCCCTTCCCTGCCCCGCTCCCCTACGAGCTGCGGCGATTTTGCCAGCGGTGGGAAAAAAGCGGCAGACAGAGGCAGAGACATGTCAGAGCAACAAATCTGTCAATATATGTAAAAAAATTTTAATACGCAGTAACCTCCTGTTTACAGTAGGTGGCGCTGTTCACAGATGTCCGCACATGGTCGGGGTCGGGTCTGTATCACATGTAAAAGATTTGAGGATTTTAGGAGCATCCGTGGTGGAGTTGTAACAGCTGCAGTACCTTATGTGTCCACTGGGTGGAGCCTGACACCGTGAGAATAGTGGAGACCTGTCTGTGCATCAAACCTCAAAAAACATTTGATTCATACATGAAAAATGTCCAGAAGCAGTTACTTCCGGTTTCCTGTAGGTGGCGCTGTGCAGGTGACTCATGAGCATGCAGACGTGTGGGGGGACGGACCGTTAGGACATGAAAAAAATTTGAGGACGCTAGGACGATGCACGGCGAAGTTATAAGCAGTTGATGTTTCATGGCGAAGGTTCAACAGTCGCCACCGCCATGGGCAGCATGATACAGGAATCCACACAGTTGTCTCAGTGGGACTTCAAATCTGTGATCCTCATTTGGCTGTGTAATGACAGGGAAGGATTTAACAGAGTGCATGTCAGTGAAGAACATGGCACTTACTGTTTCCACCACAAGGGAGCGCCATAGATCATGATGACATAGAGACGTTCAGGGAGGGGCTCTGACCACGTGCAGAAAGTTTGAAGCCGTTTGGAGCAAGTATGTAGGAGAGAGAGCTGTTCGTGTATGAATGGCGAAGTGACGCCACAGCGGCCACGCCCTTTAACTTAGAGAAAAGCTTTTGATAACTTTTGATCAGCATGGTCTCTAGGTGACAGCGACCGAATATGAAGTCAATCGGTCGAAATCCCTAGGAGGAGTTCGTCCGCATACCAAAGGTGGAAATCGCTGAAATTTGACCGCCTAAATCAAAATGGCTGACTTCCTGTGTGGTCTAGATCAATGGTGCAAGAGACTTTTACGTGCGCCTGGACGTGTTCTGTGTGTGTGTCGATTTTTGTCTTCCTACTCCAAAAAAAACCCCTATGGAGAGGAGTATTTTAAAAATTCAAGGGGGCGCCATTGAGCCATTTTGCCCCGCCCACTTTCGAGACCCCCATCAGTTGCTAGTACATGCCCCCGAGAATGTGTGTATGAATTTACATGATCATAGAAGGTCGTTAAGGTCATTAAATACTCAAACGTAATCTCACGGCGAAGGATCGACAGTTGGCGCCCGCCACACGGACACCATTGCACGCAGCTTCACGGCCTTCATAGTGTAGCTTCACCAACTAGTTGGGAAGGTTCTAGAGGTGAAATGAAGTTGATGCTGTCAACTATGTAGGAGCAGTACACGTCAGAGTAAAAAGAGGCCATTTCCTGTTACCAGCAGGGGGCGCCACGAGTAAGTAAGGGTTTCAACATATGGAGGTGTTCAGGGCGGAGCCCTCGTCATGCTCATAAAGTTTGAAGACGTTTGGATAAAGTATGCAGGCGTGAGAGCCGTTCAAAGTTACATGGCGAAATCATGAATCGTCGCCAGACTTTGGCGAGCCACAGAGGCCACGCCCTGTAAGTTAGAGAAAAGCTTTTGATAACTTTTGATCAGCAGGTCCTTTAGGTGACCTCCAGCAAATTTCAGGTCAATCGGGCTACAGCTCTAGGAGGAGTTCGCTCACATACCAATGGTGTAAATCGCCAAAATCGCCATTTTCCATCCAAGATGGCGGACTTCCTGTTGGGTTAAGGTCATGGTGTCAAGAGACTTTTTGGTGCGTCTTGGTATGATAAACATGTGTACCGATTTTCGTGCACCTACTCCAAACTAAGCCAAATGCGAGGGGTGTTTTGAAAATTTCAAGGGGGCGCTGTAGAGCCATTTTGCCCCGCCCCTTTGCAGCGACCACAAAATATCAAATTTTTCGCCACCCCTGATGAGTGTGCAAAGTTTCGTGAGTTTTCGTGCATGGCAAAGGGGTGAAAAATGCAGTTAAACAGGCAGGCAAATAATAAGAATAATTAAAGCTGCAAGCAGCGATGATCGGGCCCTCGCACTCCGCGCAACCGCCCCCTCCCCGTCACGCCGTCCCTTCCCTGCCCCGCTCCCCTACGAGCTGCGGCGATTTTGCCAGCGGTGGGAAAAAAGCGGCAGACAGAGGCAGAGACATGTCAGAGCAACAAATCTGTCAATATATGTAAAAAAATTTTAATACGCAGTAACCTCCTGTTTACAGTAGGTGGCGCTGTTCACAGATGTCCGCACATGGTCGGGGTCGGGTCTGTATCACATGTAAAAGATTTGAGGATTTTAGGAGCATCCGTGGTGGAGTTGTAACAGCTGCAGTACCTTATGTGTCCACTGGGTGGAGCCTGACACCGTGAGAATAGTGGAGACCTGTCTGTGCATCAAACCTCAAAAAACATTTGATTCATACATGAAAAATGTCCAGAAGCAGTTACTTCCGGTTTCCTGTAGGTGGCGCTGTGCAGGTGACTCATGAGCATGCAGACGTGTGGGGGGACGGACCGTTAGGACATGAAAAAAATTTGAGGACGCTAGGACGATGCACGGCGAAGTTATAAGCAGTTGATGTTTCATGGCGAAGGTTCAACAGTCGCCACCGCCATGGGCAGCATGATACAGGAATCCACACAGTTGTCTCAGTGGGACTTCAAATCTGTGATCCTCATTTGGCTGTGTAATGACAGGGAAGGATTTAACAGAGTGCATGTCAGTGAAGAACATGGCACTTACTGTTTCCACCACAAGGGAGCGCCATAGATCATGATGACATAGAGACGTTCAGGGAGGGGCTCTGACCACGTGCAGAAAGTTTGAAGCCGTTTGGAGCAAGTATGTAGGAGAGAGAGCTGTTCGTGTATGAATGGCGAAGTGACGCCACAGCGGCCACGCCCTTTAACTTAGAGAAAAGCTTTTGATAACTTTTGATCAGCATGGTCTCTAGGTGACAGCGACCGAATATGAAGTCAATCGGTCGAAATCCCTAGGAGGAGTTCGTCCGCATACCAAAGGTGGAAATCGCTGAAATTTGACCGCCTAAATCAAAATGGCTGACTTCCTGTGTGGTCTAGATCAATGGTGCAAGAGACTTTTACGTGCGCCTGGACGTGTTCTGTGTGTGTGTCGATTTTTGTCTTCCTACTCCAAAAAAACCCCTATGGAGAGGAGTATTTTAAAAATTCAAGGGGGCGCCATTGAGCCATTTTGCCCCGCCCACTTTCGAGACCCCCATCAGTTGCTAGTACATGCCCCCGAGAATGTGTGTATGAATTTACATGATCATAGAAGGTCGTTAAGGTCATTAAATACTCAAACGTAATCTCACGGCGAAGGATCGACAGTTGGCGCCCGCCACACGGACACCATTGCACGCAGCTTCACGGCCTTCATAGTGTAGCTTCACCAACTAGTTGGGAAGGTTCTAGAGGTGAAATGAAGTTGATGCTGTCAACTATGTAGGAGCAGTACACGTCAGAGTAAAAAGAGGCCATTTCCTGTTACCAGCAGGGGGCGCCACGAGTAAGTAAGGGTTTCAACATATGGAGGTGTTCAGGGCGGAGCCCTCGTCATGCTCATAAAGTTTGAAGACGTTTGGATAAAGTATGCAGGCGTGAGAGCCGTTCAAAGTTACATGGCGAAATCATGAATCGTCGCCAGACTTTGGCGAGCCACAGAGGCCACGCCCTGTAAGTTAGAGAAAAGCTTTTGATAACTTTTGATCAGCAGGTCCTTTAGGTGACCTCCAGCAAATTTCAGGTCAATCGGGCTACAGCTCTAGGAGGAGTTCGCTCACATACCAATGGTGTAAATCGCCAAAATCGCCATTTTCCATCCAAGATGGCGGACTTCCTGTTGGGTTAAGGTCATGGTGTCAAGAGACTTTTTGGTGCGTCTTGGTATGATAAACATGTGTACCGATTTTCGTGCACCTACTCCAAACTAAGCCAAATGCGAGGGGTGTTTTGAAAATTTCAAGGGGGCGCTGTAGAGCCATTTTGCCCCGCCCCTTTGCAGCGACCACAAAATATCAAATTTTTCGCCACCCCTGATGAGTGTGCAAAGTTTCGTGAGTTTTCGTGCATGGCAAAGGGGTGAAAAATGCAGTTAAACAGGCAGGCAAATAATAAGAATAATTAAAGCTGCAAGCAGCGATGATCGGGCCCTCGCACTCCGCGCAACCGCCCCCTCCCCGTCACGCCGTCCCTTCCCTGCCCCGCTCCCCTACGAGCTGCGGCGATTTTGCCAGCGGTGGGAAAAAAGCGGCAGACAGAGGCAGAGACATGTCAGAGCAACAAATCTGTCAATATATGTAAAAAAATTTTAATACGCAGTAACCTCCTGTTTACAGTAGGTGGCGCTGTTCACAGATGTCCGCACATGGTCGGGGTCGGGTCTGTATCACATGTAAAAGATTTGAGGATTTTAGGAGCATCCGTGGTGGAGTTGTAACAGCTGCAGTACCTTATGTGTCCACTGGGTGGAGCCTGACACCGTGAGAATAGTGGAGACCTGTCTGTGCATCAAACCTCAAAAAACATTTGATTCATACATGAAAAATGTCCAGAAGCAGTTACTTCCGGTTTCCTGTAGGTGGCGCTGTGCAGGTGACTCATGAGCATGCAGACGTGTGGGGGGACGGACCGTTAGGACATGAAAAAAATTTGAGGACGCTAGGACGATGCACGGCGAAGTTATAAGCAGTTGATGTTTCATGGCGAAGGTTCAACAGTCGCCACCGCCATGGGCAGCATGATACAGGAATCCACACAGTTGTCTCAGTGGGACTTCAAATCTGTGATCCTCATTTGGCTGTGTAATGACAGGGAAGGATTTAACAGAGTGCATGTCAGTGAAGAACATGGCACTTACTGTTTCCACCACAAGGGAGCGCCATAGATCATGATGACATAGAGACGTTCAGGGAGGGGCTCTGACCACGTGCAGAAAGTTTGAAGCCGTTTGGAGCAAGTATGTAGGAGAGAGAGCTGTTCGTGTATGAATGGCGAAGTGACGCCACAGCGGCCACGCCCTTTAACTTAGAGAAAAGCTTTTGATAACTTTTGATCAGCATGGTCTCTAGGTGACAGCGACCGAATATGAAGTCATCGGTCGAAATCCCTAGGAGGAGTTCGTCCGCATACCAAAGGTGGAAATCGCTGAAATTTGACCGCCTAAATCAAAATGGCTGACTTCCTGTGGGTCTAGATCAATGGTGCAAGAGACTTTTACGTGCGCCTGGACGTGTTTCTGTGTGTGTGTCGATTTTTGTCTTCCTACTCCAAAAAAAACCCCTATGGAGAGGAGTATTTTAAAAATTCAAGGGGGCGCCATTGAGCCATTTTGCCCCGCCCACTTTCGAGACCCCCATCAGTTGCTAGTACATGCCCCCGAGAATGTGTGTATGAATTTACATGATCATAGAAGGTCGTTAAGGTCATTAAATACTCAAACGTAATCTCACGGCGAAGGATCGACAGTTGGCGCCCGCCACACGGACACCATTGCACGCAGCTTCACGGCCTTCATAGTGTAGCTTCACCAACTAGTTGGGAAGGGTTCTAGAGGTGAAATGAAGTTGATGCTGTCAACTATGTAGGAGCAGTACACGTCAGAGTAAAAAGAGGCCATTTCCTGTTACCAGCAGGGGGCGCCACGAGTAAGTAAGGGTTTCAACATATGGAGGTGTTCAGGGCGGAGCCCTCGTCATGCTCATAAAGTTTGAAGACGTTTGGATAAAGTATGCAGGCGTGAGAGCCGTTCAAAGTTACATGGCGAAATCATGAATCGTCGCCAGACTTTGGCGAGCCACAGAGGCCACGCCCTGTAAGTTAGAGAAAAGCTTTTGATAACTTTTGATCAGCAGTCCTTTAGGTGACCTCCAGCAAATTTCAGGTCAATCGGGCTACAGCTCTAGGAGGAGTTCGCTCACTTATCATACCAATGGTGTAAATCGCCAAAATCGCCATTTTCCATCCAAGATGGCGGACTTCCTGTTGGGTTAAGGTCATGGTGTCAAGAGACTTTTTGGTGCGTCTTGGTATGATAAACATGTGTACCGATTTTCGTGCACCTACTCCAAACTAAGCCAAATGCGAGGGGTGTTTTGAAAATTTCAAGGGGGCGCTGTAGAGCCATTTTGCCCCGCCCCTTTGCAGCGACCACAAAATATCAAATTTTTCGCCACCCCTGATGAGTGTGCAAAGTTTCGTGAGTTTTCGTGCATGGCAAAGGGGTGAAAAATGCAGTTAAACAGGCAGGCAAATAATAAGAATAATTAAAGCTGCAAGCAGCGATGATCGGGCCCTCGCACTCCGCGCAACCGCCCCCTCCCCGTCACGCCGTCCCTTCCCTGCCCCGCTCCCCTACGAGCTGCGGCGATTTTGCCAGCGGTGGGAAAAAAGCGGCAGACAGAGGCAGAGACATGTCAGAGCAACAAATCTGTCAATATATGTAAAAAATTTTAATACGCAGTAACCTCCTGTTTACAGTAGGTGGCGCTGTTCACAGATGTCCGCACATGGTCGGGGTCGGGTCTGTATCACATGTAAAAGATTTGAGGATTTTAGGAGCATCCGTGGTGGAGTTGTAACAGCTGCAGTACCTTATGTGTCCACTGGGTGGAGCCTGACACCGTGAGAATAGTGGAGACCTGTCTGTGCATCAAACCTCAAAAAACATTTGATTCATACATGAAAAATGTCCAGAAGCAGTTACTTCCGGTTTCCTGTAGGTGGCGCTGTGCAGGTGACTCATGAGCATGCAGACGTGTGGGGGGACGGACCGTTAGGACATGAAAAAAATTTGAGGACGCTAGGACGATGCACGGCGAAGTTATAAGCAGTTGATGTTTCATGGCGAAGGTTCAACAGTCGCCACCGCCATGGGCAGCATGATACAGGAATCCACACAGTTGTCTCAGTGGGACTTCAAATCTGTGATCCTCATTTGGCTGTGTAATGACAGGGAAGGATTTAACAGAGTGCATGTCAGTGAAGAACATGGCACTTACTGTTTCCACCACAAGGGAGCGCCATAGATCATGATGACATAGAGACGTTCAGGGAGGGGCTCTGACCACGTGCAGAAAGTTTGAAGCCGTTGGAGCAAGTATGTAGGAGAGAGAGCTGTTCGTGTATGAATGGCGAAGTGACGCCACAGCGGCCACGCCCTTTAACTTAGAGAAAAGCTTTTGATAACTTTTGATCAGCATGGTCTCTAGGTGACAGCGACCGAATATGAAGTCAATCGGTCGAAATCCCTAGGAGGAGTTCGTCCGCATACCAAAGGTGGAAATCGCTGAAATTTGACCGCCTAAATCAAAATGGCTGACTTCCTGTGTGGTCTAGATCAATGGTGCAAGAGACTTTTACGTGCGCCTGGACGTGTTCTGTGTGTGTGTCGATTTTTGTCTTCCTACTCCAAAAAAACCCCTATGGAGAGGAGTATTTTAAAAATTCAAGGGGGCGCCATTGAGCCATTTTGCCCCGCCCACTTTCGAGACCCCCATCAGTTGCTAGTACATGCCCCCGAGAATGTGTGTATGAATTTACATGATCATAGAAGGTCGTTAAGGTCATTAAATACTCAAACGTAATCTCACGGCGAAGGATCGACAGTTGGCGCCCGCCACACGGACACCATTGCACGCAGCTTCACGGCCTTCATAGTGTAGCTTCACCAACTAGTTGGGAAGGTTCTAGAGGTGAAATGAAGTTGATGCTGTCAACTATGTAGGAGCAGTACACGTCAGAGTAAAAAGAGGCCATTTCCTGTTACCAGCAGGGGGCGCCACGAGTAAGTAAGGGTTTCAACATATGGAGGTGTTCAGGGCGGAGCCCTCGTCATGCTCATAAAGTTTGAAGACGTTTGGATAAAGTATGCAGGCGTGAGAGCCGTTCAAAGTTACATGGCGAAATCATGAATCGTCGCCAGACTTTGGCGAGCCACAGAGGCCACGCCCTGTAAGTTAGAGAAAAGCTTTTGATAACTTTTGATCAGCAGGTCCTTTAGGTGACCTCCAGCAAATTTCAGGTCAATCGGGCTACAGCTCTAGGAGGAGTTCGCTCACATACCAATGGTGTAAATCGCCAAAAATCGCCATTTTCCATCCAAGATGGCGGACTTCCTGTTGGGTTAAGGTCATGGTGTCAAGAGACTTTTTGGTGCGTCTTGGTATGATAAACATGTGTACCGATTTTCGTGCACCTACTCCAAACTAAGCCAAATGCGAGGGGTGTTTTGAAAATTTCAAGGGGGCGCTGTAGAGCCATTTTGCCCCGCCCCTTTGCAGCGACCACAAAATATCAAATTTTTCGCCACCCCTGATGAGTGTGCAAAGTTTCGTGAGTTTTCGTGCATGACAAAGGGGTGAAAAATGCAGTTAAACAGGCAGGCAAATAATAAGAATAATTAAAGCTGCAAGCAGCGATGATCGGGCCCTCGCACTCCGCCCCCTCCCCGTCACGCCGTCCCTTCCCTGCCCCGCTCCCCTACGAGCTGCGGCGATTTTGCCAGCGGTGGGAAAAAAGCGGCAGACAGAGGCAGAGACATGTCAGAGCAACAAATCTGTCAATATATGTAAAAAAATTTTAATACGCAGTAACCTCCTGTTTACAGTAGGTGGCGCTGTTCACAGATGTCCGCACATGGTCGGGGTCGGGTCTGTATCACATGTAAAAGATTTGAGGATTTTAGGAGCATCCGTGGTGGAGTTGTAACAGCTGCAGTACCTTATGTGTCCACTGGGTGGAGCCTGACACCGTGAGAATAGTGGAGACCTGTCTGTGCATCAAACCTCAAAAAACATTTGATTCATACATGAAAAATGTCCAGAAGCAGTTACTTCCGGTTTCCTGTAGGTGGCGCTGTGCAGGTGACTCATGAGCATGCAGACGTGTGGGGGGACGGACCGTTAGGACATGAAAAAAATTTGAGGACGCTAGGACGATGCACGGCGAAGTTATAAGCAGTTGATGTTTCATGGCGAAGGTTCAACAGTCGCCACCGCCATGGGCAGCATGATACAGGAATCCACACAGTTGTCTCAGTGGGACTTCAAATCTGTGATCCTCATTTGGCTGTGTAATGACAGGGAAGGATTTAACAGAGTGCATGTCAGTGAAGAACATGGCACTTACTGTTTCCACCACAAGGGAGCGCCATAGATCATGATGACAGAGACGTTCAGGGAGGGGCTCTGACCACGTGCAGAAAGTTTGAAGCCGTTTGGAGCAAGTATGTAGGAGAGAGAGCTGTTCGTGTATGAATGGCGAAGTGACGCCACAGCGGCCACGCCCTTTAACTTAGAGAAAAGCTTTTGATAACTTTTGATCAGCATGGTCTCTAGGTGACAGCGACCGAATATGAAGTCAATCGGTCGAAATCCCTAGGAGGAGTTCGTCCGCATACCAAAGGTGGAAATCGCTGAAATTTGACCGCCTAAATCAAAATGGCTGACTTCCTGTGTGGTCTAGATCAATGGTGCAAGAGACTTTTACGTGCGCCTGGACGTGTTCTGTGTGTGTGTCGATTTTTGTCTTCCTACTCCAAAAAAACCCCTATGGAGAGGAGTATTTTAAAAATTCAAGGGGGCGCCATTGAGCCATTTTGCCCCGCCCACTTTCGAGACCCCCATCAGTTGCTAGTACATGCCCCCGAGAATGTGTGTATGAATTTACATGATCATAGAAGGTCGTTAAGGTCATTAAATACTCAAACGTAATCTCACGGCGAAGGATCGACAGTTGGCGCCCGCCACACGGACACCATTGCACGCAGCTTCACGGCCTTCATAGTGTAGCTTCACCAACTAGTTGGGAAGGTTCTAGAGGTGAAATGAAGTTGATGCTGTCAACTATGTAGGAGCAGTACACGTCAGAGTAAAAAGAGGCCATTTCCTGTTACCAGCAGGGGGCGCCACGAGTAAGTAAGGGTTTCAACATATGGAGGTGTTCAGGGCGGAGCCCTCGTCATGCTCATAAAGTTTGAAGACGTTTGGATAAAGTATGCAGGCGTGAGAGCCGTTCAAAGTTACATGGCGAAATCATGAATCGTCGCCAGACTTTGGCGAGCCACAGAGGCCACGCCCTGTAAGTTAGAGAAAAGCTTTTGATAACTTTTGATCAGCAGGTCCTTTAGGTGGAAGAGGAGCCTACCCCTTCAAAGAAAAAGAAACCCGCATTTAAAATACTATATCAGGAGTCCTATTTAAAATACGGATTTATTGCAACAGGTGATTCTCACACACCAAGTCCGCTCTGAGTGATGTGGCGACAGACTCGCAAATGAGGCAACGAAGCCTTCAAAACTGCGAGACCGAGCACCCTGCATTAAAAGACGAGCCATGGAAGAAAACATGAACAAGAACGACTGAAGCAATTAATGACGGCCAAAACAAAATTACGGAGTGGACTGGACATAAGAAACACACTTCGGGTGTCGTGTCTCCCATTATCCCCAGATGGGACCGCCTCATTGCTGGGAAAGCTCAAAGGCTCCCACTAATTAAGCATAAGAGTAAGAGTCTGTTTATGCACTTTGTTTTTTTGTTTTTTTTTTTTTTTTTCTGTGCCGGTCCGTGAAAGTATTGTTTTACATGATACCGGTCCGTGGTGCAAAAAAGGTTGGGGACCGGCTTATGCAGACCTCCAGCAAATTTCAGGTCAATCGGGCTACAGCTCTAGGAGGAGTTCGCTCACATACCAATGGTGTAAATCGCCAAAATCGCCATTTTCCATCCAAGATGGCGGACTTCCTGTTGGGTTAAGGTCATGGTGTCAGAGACTTTTTGGTGCGTCTTGGTATGATAAACATGTGTACCGATTTTCGTGCACCTACTCCAAACTAAGCCAAATGCGAGGGGTGTTTTGAAAATTTCAAGGGGGGCGCTGTAGAGCCATTTTGCCCCGCCCCTTTGCAGCGACCACAAAATATCAAATTTTTCGCCACCCCTGATGAGTGTGCAAAGTTTCGTGAGTTTTCGTGCATGGCAAAGGGGTGAAAAATGCAGTTAAACAGGCAGGCAAATAATAAGAATAATTAAAGCTGCAAGCAGCGATGATCGGGCCCTCGCACTCCGCCCCCTCCCCGTCACGCCGTCCCTTCCCTGCCCCGCTCCCCTACGAGCTGCGGCGATTTTGCCAGCGGTGGGAAAAAAGCGGCAGACAGAGGCAGAGACATGTCAGAGCAACAAATCTGTCAATATATGTAAAAAAAATTTAATACGCAGTAACCTCCTGTTTACAGTAGGTGGCGCTGTTCACAGATGTCCGCACATGGTCGGGGTCGGGTCTGTATCACATGTAAAAGATTTGAGGATTTTAGGAGCATCCGTGGTGGAGTTGTAACAGCTGCAGTACCTTATGTGTCCACTGGGTGGAGCCTGACACCGTGAGAATAGTGGAGACCTGTCTGTGCATCAAACCTCAAAAAACATTTGATTCATACATGAAAAATGTCCAGAAGCAGTTACTTCCGGTTTCCTGTAGGTGGCGCTGTGCAGGTGACTCATGAGCATGCAGACGTGTGGGGGGACGGACCGTTAGGACATGAAAAAAATTTGAGGACGCTAGGACGATGCACGGCGAAGTTATAAGCAGTTGATGTTTCATGGCGAAGGTTCAACAGTCGCCACCGCCATGGGCAGCATGATACAGGAATCCACACAGTTGTCTCAGTGGGACTTCAAATCTGTGATCCTCATTTGGCTGTGTAATGACAGGGAAGGATTTAACAGAGTGCATGTCAGTGAAGAACATGGCACTTACTGTTTCCACCACAAGGGAGCGCCATAGATCATGATGACATAGAGACGTTCAGGGAGGGGCTCTGACCACGAGCAGAAAGTTTGAAGCCGTTTGGAGCAAGTATGTAGGAGAGAGAGCTGTTCGTGTATGAATGGCGAAGTGACGCCACAGCGGCCACGCCCTTTAACTTAGAGAAAGCTTTTGATAACTTTTGATCAGCATGGTCTCTAGGTGACAGCGACCGAATATGAAGTCAATCGGTCGAAATCCCTAGGAGGAGTTCGTCCGCATACCAAAGGTGGAAATCGCTGAAATTTGACCGCCTAAATCAAAATGGCTGACTTCCTGTGTGGTCTAGATCAATGGTGCAAGAGACTTTTACGTGCACCTGGACGTGTTCTGTGTGTGTGTCGATTTTTGTCTTCCTACTCCAAAAAACCCCTATGGAGAGGAGTATTTTAAAAATTCAAGGGGGCGCCATTGAGCCATTTTGCCCCGCCCACTTTCGAGACCCCCATCAGTTGCTAGTACATGCCCCCGAGAATGTGTGTATGAATTTACATGATCATAGAAGGTCGTTAAGGTCATTAAATACTCAAACGTAATCTCACGGCGAAGGATCGACAGTTGGCGCCCGCCACACGGACACCATTGCACGCAGCTTCACGGCCTTCATAGTGTAGCTTCACCAACTAGTTGGGAAGGTTCTAGAGGTGAAATGAAGTTGATGCTGTCAACTATGTAGGAGCAGTACACGTCAGAGTAAAAAGAGGCCATTTCCTGTTACCAGCAGGGGGCGCCACGAGTAAGTAAGGGTTTCAACATATGGAGGTGTTCAGGGCGGAGCCCTCGTCATGCTCATAAGTTTGAAGACGTTTGGATAAAGTATGCAGGCGTGAGAGCCGTTCAAAGTTACATGGCGAAATCATGAATCGTCGCCAGACTTTGGCGAGCCACAGAGGCCACGCCCTGTAAGTTAGAGAAAAGCTTTTGATAACTTTTGATCAGCAGGTCCTTTAGGTGACCTCCAGCAAATTTCAGGTCAATCGGGCTACAGCTCTAGGAGGAGTTCGCTCACATACCAATGGGTAAATCGCCAAAATCGCCATTTTCCATCCAAGATGGCGGACTTCCTGTTGGGTTAAGGTCATGGTGTCAAGAGACTTTTTGGTGCGTCTTGGTATGATAAACATGTGTACCGATTTTCGTGCACCTACTCCAAACTAAGCCAAATGCGAGGGGTGTTTTGAAAATTTCAAGGGGGCGCTGTAGAGCCATTTTGCCCCGCCCCTTTGCAGCGACCACAAAATATCAAATTTTTCGCCACCCCTGATGAGTGTGCAAAGTTTCGTGAGTTTCGTGCATGGCAAAGGGGTGAAAAATGCAGTTAAACAGGCAGGCAAATAATAAGAATAATTAAAGCTGCAAGCAGCGATGATCGGGCCCTCGCACTCCGCCCCCCTCCCCGTCACGCCGTCCCTTCCCTGCCCCGCTCCCCTACGAGCTGCGGCGATTTTGCCAGCGGTGGGAAAAAAGCGGCAGACAGAGGCAGAGACATGTCAGAGCAACAAATCTGTCAATATATGTAAAAAAATTTTAATACGCAGTAACCTCCTGTTTACAGTAGGTGGCGCTGTTCACAGATGTCCGCACATGGTCGGGGTCGGGTCTGTATCACATGTAAAAGATTTGAGGATTTAGGAGCATCCGTGGTGGAGTTGTAACAGCTGCAGTACCTTATGTGTCCACTGGGTGGAGCCTGACACCGTGAGAATAGTGGAGACCTGTCTGTGCATCAAACCTCAAAAAACATTGATTCATACATGAAAAATGTCCAGAAGCAGTTACTTCCGGTTTCCTGTAGGTGGCGCTGTGCAGGTGACTCATGAGCATGCAGACGTGTGGGGGGACGGACCGTTAGGACATGAAAAAAATTTGAGGACGCTAGGACGATGCACGGCGAAGTTATAAGCAGTTGATGTTTCATGGCGAAGGTTCAACAGTCGCCACCGCCATGGGCAGCATGATACAGGAATCCACACAGTTGTCTCAGTGGGACTTCAAATCTGTGATCCTCATTTGGCTGTGTAATGACAGGGAAGGATTAACAGAGTGCATGTCAGTGAAGAACATGGCACTTACTGTTTCCACCACAAGGGAGCGCCATAGATCATGATGACATAGAGACGTTCAGGGAGGGGCTCTGACCACGTGCAGAAAGTTTGAAGCCGTTTGGAGCAAGTATGTAGGAGAGAGAGCTGTTCGTGTATGAATGGCGAAGTGACGCCACAGCGGCCACGCCCTTTAACTTAGAGAAAAGCTTTTGATAACTTTTGATCAGCATGGTCTCTAGGTGACAGCGACCGAATATGAAGTCAATCGGTCGAAATCCCTAGGAGGAGTTCGTCCGCATACCAAAGGTGGAAATCGCTGAAATTTGACCGCCTAAATCAAAATGGCTGACTTCCTGTGTGGTCTAGATCAATGGTGCAAGAGACTTTTACGTGCCCTGGACGTGTTCTGTGTGTGTGTCGATTTTTGTCTTCCTACTCCAAAAAAACCCCTATGGAGAGGAGTATTTTAAAAATTCAAGGGGCGCCATTGAGCCATTTTGCCCCGCCCACTTTCGAGACCCCCATCAGTTGCTAGTACATGCCCCGAGAATGTGTGTATGAATTTACATGATCATAGAAGGTCGTTAAGGTCATTAAATACTCAAACGTAATCTCACGGCGAAGGATCGACAGTTGGCGCCCGCCACACGGACACCATTGCACGCAGCTTCACTGCCTTCATAGTGTAGCTTCACCAACTAGCTTGGGAAGGTTCTAGAGGTGAAATGAAGTTGATGCTGTCAACTATGTAGGAGCAGTACACGTCAGAGTAAAAAGAGGCCATTTCCTGTTACCAGCAGGGGGCGCCACGAGTAAGTAAGGGTTTCAACATATGGAGGTGTTCAGGGCGGAGCCCTCGTCATGCTCATAAAGTTTGAAGACGTTTGGATAAAGTATGCAGGCGTGAGAGCCGTTCAAAGTTACATGGCGAAATCATGAATCGTCGCCAGACTTTGGCGAGCCACAGAGGCCACGCCCTGTAAGTTAGAGAAAAGCTTTTGATAACTTTTGATCAGCAGGTCCTTTAGGTGACCTCCAGCAAATTTCAGGTCAATCGGGCTACAGCTCTAGGAGGAGTTCGCTCACATACCAATGGTGTAAATCGCCAAAATCGCCATTTTCCATCCAAGATGGCGGACTTCCTGTTGGGTTAAGGTCATGGTGTCAAGAGACTTTTTGGTGCGTCTTGGTATGATAACATGTGTACCGATTTTCGTGCACCTACTCCAAACTAAGCCAAATGCGAGGGGTGTTTTGAAAATTTCAAGGGGGCGCTGTAGAGCCATTTTGCCCCGCCCCTTTGCAGCGACCACAAAATATCAAATTTTTCGCCACCCCTGATGAGTGTGCAAAGTTTCGTGGAGTTTTCGTGCATGGCAAAGGGGTGAAAAATGCAGTTAAAACAGGCAGGCAAATAATAAGAATAATTAAAGCTGCAAGCAGCGATGATCGGGCCCTCGCACTCCGCCCCCCTCCCCGTCACGCCGTCCCTTCCCTGCCCCGCTCCCCTACGAGCTGCGGCGATTTTGCCAGCGGTGGGAAAAAAAGCGGCAGACAGAGGCAGAGACATGTCAGAGCAACAAATCTGTCAATATATGTAAAAAAATTTTAATACGCAGTAACCTCCTGTTTACAGTAGGTGGCGCTGTTCACAGATGTCCGCACATGGTCGGGGTCGGGTCTGTATCACATGTAAAAGATTGAGGATTTTAGGAGCATCCGTGGTGGAGTTGTAACAGCTGCAGTACCTTATGTGTCCACTGGGTGGAGCCTGACACCGTGAGAATAGTGGAGACCTGTCTGTGCATCAAACCTCAAAAAACATTTGATTCATACATGAAAATGTCCAGAAGCAGTTACTTCCGGTTTCCTGTAGGTGGCGCTGTGCAGGTGACTCATGAGCATGCAGACGTGTGGGGGACGGACCGTTAGGACATGAAAAAAATTTGAGGACGCTAGGACGATGCACGGCGAAGTTATAAGCAGTTGATGTTTCATGGCGAAGGTTCAACAGTCGCCACCGCCATGGGCAGCATGATACAGGAATCCACACAGTTGTCTCAGTGGGACTTCAAATCTGTGATCCTCATTTGGCTGTGTAATGACAGGGAAGGATTTAACAGAGTGCATGTCAGTGAAGAACATGGCACTTACTGTTTCCACCACAAGGGAGCGCCATAGATCATGATGACAGAGACGTTCAGGGAGGGGCTCTGACCACGTGCAGAAAGTTTGAAGGCCGTTTGGAGCAAGTATGTAGGAGAGAGAGCTGTTCGTGTATGAATGGCGAAGTGACGCCACAGCGGCCACGCCCTTTAACTTAGAGAAAAGCTTTTGATAACTTTTGATCAGCATGGTCTCTAGGTGACAGCGACCGAATATGAAGTCAATCGGTCGAAATCCCTAGGAGGAGTTCGTCCGCATACCAAAGGTGGAAATCGCTGAAATTTTGACCGCCTAAATCAAAATGGCTGACTTCCTGTGTGGTCTAGATCAATGGTGCAAGAGACTTTTATGTGCGCCTGGACGTGTTCTGTGTGTGTGTCGATTTTTGTCTTCCTACTCCAAAAGAACCCTATGGAGAGGAGTATTTTAAAAATTCAAGGGGGCGCCATTGAGCCATTTTGCCCCGCCCACTTTCGAGACCCCCATCAGTTGCTAGTACATGCCCCCGAGAATGTGTGTATGAATTTACATGATCATAGAAGGTCGTTAGGTCATTAAATACTCAAACGTAATCTCACGGCGAAGGATCGACAGTTGGCGCCCGCCACACGGACACCATTGCACGCAGCTTCACGGCCTTCATAGTGTAGCTTCACCAACTAGTTGGGAAGGTTCTAGAGGTGAAATGAAGTTGATGCTGTCAACTATGTAGGAGCAGTACACGTCAGAGTAAAAAGAGGCCATTTCCTGTTACCAGCAGGGGGCGCCACGAGTAAGTAAGGGTTTCAACATATGGGGGGTGTTCAGGGCGGAGCCCTCGTCATGCTCATAAAGTTTGAAGACGTTTGGATAAAGTATGCAGGCGTGAGAGCCGTTCAAAGTTACATGGCGAAATCATGAATCGTCGCCAGACTTTGGCGAGCCACAGAGGCCACGCCCTGTAAGTTAGAGAAAAGCTTTTGATAACTTTTGATCAGCAGGTCCTTTAGGTGACCCCAGCAAATTTCAGGTCAATCGGGCTACAGCTCTAGGAGGAGTTCGCTCACATTACCAATGGTTGTAAATCGCCAAAATCGCCATTTTCCATCCAAGATGGCGGACTTCCTGTTGGGTTAAGGTCATGGTGTCAAGAGACTTTTTGGTGGTCTTGGTATGATAAACATGTGTACCGATTTTCGTGCACCTACTCCAAACTAAGCCAAATGCGAGGGGGTTTTGAAAATTTCAAGGGGGCGCTGTAGAGCCATTTTGCCCCGCCCCTTTGCAGCTGACCACAAAATATCACATTTTTCGCCACCCCTGATGATGTGTGCAAGTTTTCGTGAGTTTTCGTGCATGGCACAAGGGGTGAAAAATGCAGTTAAACAGGCAGGCAAATAATAAGAATAATAATTAAAGCTGCAAGCAGCGATGATCGGGCCCTCGCACTCCGCGCAACCGCCCCCTCCCCGTCACGCCGTCCCTTCCCTGCCCCGCTCCCCTACGAGCTGCGGCGATTTTGCCAGCGGTGGGAAAAAAGCGGCAGACAGAGGCAGAGACATGTCAGAGCAACAAATCTGTCCATCTATGTAAAAAATTTAATACGCAGTAAACCCTCTGTTACAGTAGGTGGCGCTGTTCACAGATGTCCGCACATGGTCGGGGTCGGGTCTGTATCACATGTAAAAGATTTGAGGATTTTAGGAGCATCCGTGGGGAGTTGTAACAGCTGCAGTACCTTATGTGTCCACTGGGTGGAGCCTGACACCGTGAGAATAGTGGAGACCTGTCTGTGCATCAAACCTCAAAAAACATTTGATTCATACATGAAAATGTCAGAAGCAGTTACTTCCGGTTTCCTGTAGGTGGCGCTGTGCAGGTGACTCATGAGCATGCAGACGTGTGGGGGGACGGACCGTTAGGACATGAAAAAAAATTTGAGGACGCTAGGACGATGCACGGCGAAGTTATAAGCAGTTGATGTTTCATGGCGAAGGTTCAACAGTCGCCACCGCCATGGGCAGCATGATACAGGAATCCACACAGTTGTCTCAGTGGGACTTCAAATCTGTGATCCTCATTTGGCTGTGTAATGACAGGGAAGGATTTAACAGAGTGCATGTCAGTGAAGAACATGGCACTTACTGTTTCCACCACAAGGGAGCGCCATAGATCATGATGACAAGAGACGTTCAGGGAGGGGCTCTGACCACGTGCAGAAAGTTTGAAGCCGTTTGGAGCAAGTATGTAGGAGAGAGAGCTGTTCGTGTATGAATGGCGAAGTGACGCCACAGCGGCACGCCCTTTACTTAGAGAAAAGCTTTTGATAACTTTTGATCAGCATGGTCTCTAGGTGACAGCGACCGAATATGAAGTCAATCGGTCGAAATCCCTAGGAGGAGTTCGTCCGCATACCAAAGGTGGAAATCGCTGAAATTTGACCGCCTAAATCAAAAATGGCTGACTTCCTGTGTGGTCTAGATCAATGGTGCAAGAGACTTTTACGTGCGCCTGGACGTGTTCTGTGTGTGTGTCGATTTTGTCTTCCTACTCCAAAAAAAACCCCTATGGAGAGGAGTATTTAAAAATTCAAGGGGGCGCCATTGAGCCATTTTGCCCCCGCCCACTTTCGAGACCCCCATCAGTTGCTAGTACATGCCCCCGAGAATGTGTGTATGAATTTACATGATCATAGAAGGTCGTTCAGGTCATTAAATACTCAACGTAATCTCACGCGAAGGATCGACAGTTGGCGCCCGCCACACGGACACCATTGCACGCAGCTTCACGGCCTTCATAGTGTAGCTTCACCAACTAGTGGGAAGGTTCTAGAGGTGAAATGAAGTTGATGCTGTCAACTATGTAGGAGCAGTACACGTCAGAGTAAAAAGAGGCCATTTCCTGTTTACCAGCAGGGGGCGCCACGAGTAAGTAAGGGTTTCAACATATGGAGGTGTTTCAGGGCGAGCCCTCGTCATGCTCATAAAGTTTGAAGACGTTTGGATAAAGTATGCAGGCGTGAGAGCCGTTCAAAGTTACATGGCGAAATCATGAATCGTCGCCAGACTTTGGCGAGCCACAGAGGCCACGCCCTGTAAGTTAGAGGAAAAGCTTTTGATAACTTTTGATCAGCAGGTTCCTTTAGGTGACCTCCAGCAATTTCAGGTCAATCGGGCTACAGCTCTAGGAGGAGTTCGCTCACATACCAATGGTTTGTAAATCGCAAAATCGCCATTTTCCCTTCCAGATGGCGGACTTCCTGTTGGGTTAAGGTCATGGTGTCAAGAGACTTTTTGGTGCGTCTTGGTATGATAAACATGTGTACCGATTTTCGTGCACCTACTCCAAACTAAGCCAAATGCGAGGGGTGTTTTGAAAATTTCAAGGGGGCGCTGTAGAGCCATTTGCCCCGCCCCTTTGCAGTGACCACAAAATATCACATTTTTCGCCACCCCTGATGACGGTGTGCAAAGTTTCGTGAGTTTTTCGTGCATGGCAAAGGGGTGAAAATGCAGTTTAAACAGGCAGGCAAATAATAAGAATAATTAAAGCTGCAAGCAGCGATGATCGGGCCCTCGCACTCCGCGCAACCGCCCCCTCCCCGTCACGCCGTCCCTTCCCTGCCCCGCTCCCCTACGAGCTGCGGCGATTTTGCCAGCGGTGGGAAAAAAGCGGCAGACAGAGGCAGAGACATGTCAGAGCAACAAATCTGTCAATATATGTAAAAAAATTTTAATACGCAGTAACCTCCTGTTTACAGTAGGTGGCGCTGTTCACAGATGTCCGCACATGGTCGGGGTCGGGTCTGTATCACATGTAAAAGATTTGAGGATTTTAGGAGCATCCGTGGTGGAGTTGTAACAGCTGCAGTACCTTATGTGTCCACTGGGTGGAGCCTGACACCGTGAGAATAGTGGAGACCTGTCTGTGCATCAAACCTCAAAAAACATTTGATTCATACATGAAAAATGTCCAGAAGCAGTTACTTCCGGTTTCCTGTAGGTGGCGCTGTGCAGGTGACTCATGAGCATGCAGACGTGTGGGGGGACGGACCGTTAGGACATGAAAAAAATTTGAGGACGCTAGGACGATGCACGGCGAAGTTATAAGCAGTTGATGTTTCATGGCGAAGGTTCAACAGTCGCCACCGCCATGGGCAGCATGATACAGGAATCCACACAGTTGTCTCAGTGGGACTTCAAATCTGTGATCCTCATTTGGCTGTGTAATGACAGGGAAGGATTTAACAGAGTGCATGTCAGTGAAGAACATGGCACTTACTGTTTCCACCACAAGGGAGCGCCATAGATCATGATGACATAGAGACGTTCAGGGAGGGGCTCTGACCACGTGCAGAAAGTTTGAAGCCGTTTGGAGCAAGTATGTAGGAGAGAGAGCTGTTCGTGTATGAATGGCGAAGTGACGCCACAGCGGCCACGCCCTTTAACTTAGAGAAAAGCTTTTGATAACTTTTGATCAGCATGGTCTCTAGGTGACAGCGACCGAATATGAAGTCAATCGGTCGAAATCCCTAGGAGGAGTTCGTCCGCATACCAAAGGTGGAAATCGCTGAAATTTGACCGCCTAAATCAAAATGGCTGACTTCCTGTGTGGTCTAGATCAATGGTGCAAGAGACTTTTATGTCCACCTGGACGTGTTCTGTGTGTGTGTCGATTTTTGTCTTCCTACTCCAAAAAAACCCCTATGGAGAGGAGTATTTTAAAAATTCAAGGGGGCGCCATTGAGCCATTTTGCCCCGCCCACTTTCGAGACCCCCATCAGTTGCTAGTACATGCCCCCGAGAATGTGTGTATGAATTTACATGATCATAGAAGGTCGTTAAGGTCATTAAATACTCAAACGTAATCTCACGGCGAAGGATCGACAGTTGGCGCCCGCCACACGGACACCATTGCACGCAGCTTCACGGCCTTCATAGTGTAGCTTCACCAACTAGTTGGGAAGGTTCTAGAGGTGAAATGAAGTTGATGCTGTCAACTATGTAGGAGCAGTACACGTCAGAGTAAAAAGAGGCCATTTCCTGTTACCAGCAGGGGGCGCCACGAGTAAGTAAGGGTTTCAACATATGGAGGTGTTCAGGGCGGAGCCCTCGTCATGCTCATAAAGTTTGAAGACGTTTGGATAAAGTATGCAGGCGTGAGAGCCGTTCAAAGTTACATGGCGAAATCATGAATCGTCGCCAGACTTTGGCGAGCCACAGAGGCCACGCCCTGTAAGTTAGAGAAAAGCTTTTGATAACTTTTGATCAGCAGGTCCTTTAGGTGACCTCCAGCAAATTTCAGGTCAATCGGGCTACAGCTCTAGGAGGAGTTCGCTCACATACCAATGGTGTAAATCGCCAAAATCGCCATTTTCCATCCAAGATGGCGGACTTCCTGTTGGGTTAAGGTCATGGTGTCAAGAGACTTTTTGGTGCGTCTTGGTGATAAACATGTGTACCGATTTTCGTGCACCTACTCCAAACTAAGCCAAATGCGAGGGGTGTTTTGAAAATTTCAAGGGGGCGCTGTAGAGCCATTTTGCCCCGCCCCTTTGCAGCGACCACAAAATATCAAATTTTTCGCCACCCCTGATGAGTGTGCAAAGTTTCGTGAGTTTTCGTGCATGGCAAAGGGGTGAAAAATGCAGTTAAACAGGCAGGCAAATAATAAGAATAATAAAGCTGCAAGCAGCGATGATCGGGCCCTCGCACTCGCCCCCTCCCCGTCACGCCGTCCCTTCCCTGCCCCGCTCCCCTACGAGCTGCGGCGATTTTGCCAGCGGTGGGAAAAAAGCGGCAGACAGAGGCAGAGACATGTCAGAGCAACAAATCTGTCAATATATGTAAAAAAATTTTAATACGCAGTAACCTCCTGTTTACAGTAGGTGGCGCTGTTCACAGATGTCCGCACATGGTCGGGGTCGGGTCTGTATCACATGTAAAAGATTTGAGGATTTTAGGAGCATCCGTGGTGGAGTTGTAACAGCTGCAGTACCTTATGTGTCCACTGGGTGGAGCCTGACACCGTGAGAATAGTGGAGACCTGTCTGTGCATCAAACCTCAAAAAACATTTGATTCATACATGAAAAATGTCCAGAAGCAGTTACTTCCGGTTTCCTGTAGGTGGCGCTGTGCAGGTGACTCATGAGCATGCAGACGTGTGGGGGGACGGACCGTTAGGACATGAAAAAAATTTGAGGACGCTAGGACGATGCACGGCGAAGTTATAAGCAGTTGATGTTTCATGGCGAAGGTTCAACAGTCGCCACCGCCATGGGCAGCATGATACAGGAATCCACACAGTTGTCTCAGTGGGACTTCAAATCTGTGATCCTCATTTGGCTGTGTAATGACAGGGAAGGATTTAACAGAGTGCATGTCAGTGAAGAACATGGCACTTACTGTTTCCACCACAAGGGAGCGCCATAGATCATGATGACAGAGACGTTCAGGGAGGGGCTCTGACCACGTGCAGAAAGTTTGAAGCCGTTTGGAGCAAGTATGTAGGAGAGAGAGCTGTTCGTGTATGAATGGCGAAGTGACGCCACAGCGGCCACGCCCTTTAACTTAGAGAAAAGCTTTGATAACTTTTGATCAGCATGGTCTCTAGGTGACAGCGACCGAATATGAAGTCAATCGGTCGAAATCCCTAGGAGGAGTTCGTCCGCATACCAAAGGTGGAAATCGCTGAAATTTGACCGCCTAAATCAAAATGGCTGACTTCCTGTGTGGTCTAGATCAATGGTGCAAGAGACTTTTATGTGCACCTGGACGTGTTCTGTGTGTGTGTCGATTTTTGTCTTCCTACTCCAAAAAAACCCCTATGGAGAGGAGTATTTTAAAAATTCAAGGGGGCGCCATTGAGCCATTTTGCCCCGCCCACTTTCGAGACCCCCATCAGTTGCTAGTACATGCCCCCGAGAATGTGTGTATGAATTTACATGATCATAGAAGGTCGTTAAGGTCATTAAATACTCAAACGTAATCTCACGGCGAAGGATCGACAGTTGGCGCCCGCCACACGGACACCATTGCACGCAGCTTCACGGCCTTCATAGTGTAGCTTCACCAACTAGTTGGGAAGGTTCTAGAGGTGAAATGAAGTTGATGCTGTCAACTATGTAGGAGCAGTACACGTCAGAGTAAAAAGAGGCCATTTCCTGTTACCAGCAGGGGGCGCCACGAGTAAGTAAGGGTTTCAACATATGGAGGTGTTCAGGGCGGAGCCCTCGTCATGCTCATAAAGTTTGAAGACGTTTGGATAAAGTATGCAGGCGTGAGAGCCGTTCAAAGTTACATGGCGAAATCATGAATCGTCGCCAGACTTTGGCGAGCCACAGAGGCCACGCCCTGTAAGTTAGAGAAAAGCTTTTGATAACTTTTGATCAGCAGGTCCTTTAGGTGACCTCCAGCAAATTTCAGGTCAATCGGGCTACAGCTCTAGGAGGAGTTCGCTCACATACCAATGGTGTAAATCGCCAAAATCGCCATTTTCCATCCAAGATGGCGGACTTCCTGTTGGGTTAAGGTCATGGTGTCAAGAGACTTTTTGGTGCGTCTTGGTATGATAAACATGTGTACCGATTTTCGTGCACCTACTCCAAACTAAGCCAAATGCGAGGGGTGTTTTGAAAATTTCAAGGGGGCGCTGTAGAGCCATTTTGCCCCGCCCCTTTGCAGCGACCACAAAATATCAAATTTTTCGCCACCCCTGATGAGTGTGCAAAGTTTCGTGAGTTTTCGTGCATGGCAAAGGGGTGAAAAATGCAGTTAAACAGGCAGGCAAATAATAAGAATAATTAAAGCTGCAAGCAGCGATGATCGGGCCCCTCGCACTCGCCCCCTCCCCGTCACGCCGCCTTCCCTGCCCCGCTCCCTACGAGCTGCGGCGATTTTGCCAGCGGTGGGAAAAAAGCGGCAGACAGAGGCAGAGACATGTCAGAAACAAATCTGTCAATATATGTAAAAAAATTTTAATACGCAGTAACCTCCTGTTTACAGTAGGTGGCGCTGTTCACAGATGTCCGCACATGGTCGGGGTCGGGTCTGTATCACATGTAAAAGATTTGAGGATTTTAGGAGCATCCGTGGTGGAGTTGTAACAGCTGCAGTACCTTATGTGTCCACTGGGTGGAGCCTGACACCGTGAGAATAGTGGAGACCTGTCTGTGCATCAAACCTCAAAAAACATTTGATTCATACATGAAAAATGTCCAGAAGCAGTTACTTCCGGTTTCCTGTAGGTGGCGCTGTGCAGGTGACTCATGAGCATGCAGAGTGTGGGGGGACGGACCGTTAGGACATGAAAAAAATTTGAGGACGCTAGGACGATGCACGGCGAAGTTATAAGCAGTTGATGTTTCATGGCGAAGGTTCAACAGTCGCCACCGCCATGGGCAGCATGATACAGGAATCCACACAGTTGTCTCAGTGGGACTTCAAATCTGTGATCCTCATTTGGCTGTGTAATGACAGGGAAGGATTTAACAGAGTGCATGTCAGTGAAGAACATGGCACTTACTGTTTCCACCACAAGGGAGCGCCATAGATCATGATGACAGAGACGTTCAGGGAGGGGCTCTGACCACGTGCAGAAAGTTTGAAGCCGTTTGGAGCAAGTATGTAGGAGAGAGAGCTGTTCGTGTATGAATGGCGAAGTGACGCCACAGCGGCCACGCCCTTTAACTTAGAGAAAAGCTTTTGATAACTTTTGATCAGCATGGTCTCTAGGTGACAGCGACCGAATATGAAGTCAATCGGTCGAAATCCCTAGGAGGAGTTCGTCCGCATACCAAAGGTGGAAATCGCTGAAATTTGACCGCCTAAATCAAAATGGCTGACTTCCTGTGTGGTCTAGATCAATGGTGCAAGAGACTTTACGTGCGCCTGGACGTGTTCTGTGTGTGTGTCGATTTTTGTCTTCCTACTCCAAAAAAACCCTATGGAGAGGAGTATTTTAAAAATTCAAGGGGGCGCCATTGAGCCATTTTGCCCCGCCCACTTTCGAGACCCCCATCAGTTGCTAGTACATGCCCCCGAGAATGTGTGTATGAATTTACATGATCATAGAAGGTCGTTAAGGTCATTAAATACTCAAACGTAATCTCACGGCGAAGGATCGACAGTTGGCGCCCGCCACACGGACACCATTGCACGCAGCTTCACGGCCTTCATAGTGTAGCTTCACCAACTAGTTGGGAAGGTTCTAGAGGTGAAATGAAGTTGATGCTGTCAACTATGTAGGAGCAGTACACGTCAGAGTAAAAAGAGGCCATTTCCTGTTACCAGCAGGGGGCGCCACGAGTAAGTAAGGGTTTCAACATATGGAGGTGTTCAGGGCGGAGCCTCGTCATGCTCATAAAGTTGAAGACGTTTGGATAAAGTATGGCAGGCGTGAGAGCCGTTCAAAGTTACATGGCGAAATCATGAATCGTCGCCAGACTTTGGCGAGCCACAGAGGCCACGCCCTGTAAGTTAGAGAAAAGCTTTTGATAACTTTTGATCAGCAGGTCCTTTAGGTGACCTCCAGCAAATTTCAGGTCAATCGGGCTACAGCTCTAGGAGGAGTTCGCTCACATACAATGGTGTAAATCGCCAAAATCGCCATTTTCCATCCAAGATGGCGGA
>NC_041036.1:0-15000 GCF_900634625.1 Parambassis ranga
GCGATGTGAAATCAGCGAGTTTTATTCTGGTGACTGACTTCCTGTCTGCTCGATGTAGTCGGTGCAAACAGACGCAGATGTACATGTACGAGCAGAGATTCCGTTTGAAAAGTAGAGAAGCAGCTTTAATCTGACAGAACATGCGCACAGCGCCGCGCCGCGCTCTCCGTGCGGAATGAATCCGGGCCAAGAGCTTCACCTTTCTAAGTTCTTACCTGTGTTTCAGCAAATGAAGTTCAGAGCGCAGATTCTCCAGCAACTCAGAGAATCCTTCACATCAGCCTTCAGACTCTTTCTGCTCTTCTTCTGAATAAAATCCTGAAAGTCCTGGAACTTGTCCTGAATCTGGAAACTGTCTCTCTGTAGTCAGGGGCGCCCAATAAACATTCCGGGGGACACTTCATGACATGAGGGTGACTTTCAAAGGCATCACAATTTCGTGCTGTCATATTTTCAAAAGGCCACCGCCCCCTTTCAAAACAATACATAAACCTCATGTAATCTTATGATATATTGTTTCATGTTCAGGTTCTCAATCAATCAATCAAGATGGCGCGGGTACGGACTCCCTGGTGTTTTGGTGCGCTCTGTTTGTTGTTTTTGTGCCACAACTGTGTGTCTGCATGCTCTTACACCAGAGAAGAGCTCATGAACATCAGATTTACCATACCTGTGGACTTATCACCAGTTTTTTAGCATCTGCTGCCGATTTATACACGTTTTAGTTAAAAGGTGAGACGCCGGCGCAGAGGAAGAGAGCTGGTGCGCCTCCGGAGGACGTGGGACGCGCACACCGTTACCTGGGATTTTTTCTCTCTAACGTCCGCTCACTTAGCAACAAAATGGAACGAGCTGACACTGTTGATGGGAAGGACAGGGACTTCTCTTCATCTTGTGTGTTGTGCTTCACGGAGACCTGGCTTTGTGAACAGATACCGGACTGCGCGCTGCAGCTGGAGGGATTCCAACTCCTCCGAGCGGATCGCCACAGGGAACTCTCCGGTAAAACCAAAGGTGGAGGTGTCTGTTTCTATATCAACAGTGGTTGGTGTACTGATGTGACTGTGATCTCCCAGCACTGCTCTCCTGCTCTGGAATACTTATTCATTCACTGTAAGCCATTTTACTCTCCACGTGAGTTTGCTTCATTCATTCTGGCCGCTGTTTACATCTCGCCCGGTGCGGACGTGCACGAGGCTCAGCGTGCACTCGCGGATCAGATCCTGTGTTTGGAGCAAACATATCCGGACTCCTTAATTATTGTCCTTGGTGACTTTAATAAAGGAAACCTGAGCAAAGAACTCCCGAAGTACAAACAGCTGATCAAATGCCCGACCAGAGAGGAGAACACACTGGATCACTGTTACACCACAATAAGCGAGGCATATCGCGCAGTGCCCCGTGCTGCTCTTGGACTATCTGACCACGTGATGGTCCATCTGATTCCTGCGTACAGACAGAGGCTGAAGCTCTCCAAACCTGTGGTGAGGACATCTAAAAAGTGGACCAGCCAGGCTGTGGAGGAGCTTCGCTCCTGTTTTGAGACAATGGACTGGGAGGTGTTCAGGGCTGCCACTGATAGTCTTGATGTACACAGACACTGTGACGTCATATATACAGTACTGTGAGGACAGTATTGTGCCAACACGCACCAGGGTGAGTTATAACAATGACAAACCCTGGTTCACAGCTAAACTCAGACAGCTGAGGCTAGAGAAGGAGGCTGCTTTCAGAAGTGGGGACAGAGACTGCTACAAACAGGCCAAGTACAGGTTTAGCAAGGAGGTGAGAAGTGCTAAATACTGTACTCTGAGAAAATCCAGCAGCAGTTCTCTGCTAACGACTCTGCCTCTGTGTGGAAAGGACTGAGGCAGATCACCAACTACAAGCCCAAAGCCCCTCAGCTGACGACCTGCAATTAGCCAACAGTCTGAACGAGTTCTACTGCCGCTTTGATGGACTATCAGCCAGCCCTGACACCTCTCCACACACCTCTCCACACCCCATCAACACGGACATCCACATCAAAGATACCCCATCAGAGTCCTCCTTGCCCCCCTCCTCCTCCCCCTCAGCTGCCCTCTCAATCCTGGAGGAGGATGTTAACAGGCTGTTCAGGAGACTGAACCCCCGCAAGGCTCCTGGACCTGATGGTGTGTCCCCCTCCTCCCTAAGACACTGTGCAGACGAGCTGACTCCAGTGCTCACAGACATCTTTAACACCTCTCTGGAGTCATGCCATGTGCCAGCCTGCTTCAAATCCTCCACCATTGTTCCAGTTCCCAAGAAGCCAAGGATCACTGGACTTCAGGACTACAGACCTGTGGCACTGACGTCTGTAGTCATGAAGTCCTTTGAGCGCCTGGGACTGTCCCACCTCAAGACCATCACAGCCCCCCTCCTGGACCCCCTGCAGTTCGCCTACAGAGCCAACAGATCTGTGGACGATGCTGTCAACCTGGCTCTTCACTACATCCTGCAGCATCTGGACTCCCCGGGAACCTATGCTAGGATCCTGTTTGTGGACTTCAGCTCTGCTTTCAACACAATCCGCCCAGCTCTCCTCCAAGACAAGCTGTCCCTGCTGCATGTTCCAGACTCCATCTGCCGGTGGATCACTGACCTCCTGACAGACAGGAGACAGCATGTGAGGCTGGGGACGAATGTCTCGGACACAAGGACCATCAGCACCGGTACCCCCCAAGGCTGTGTACTTTCCCCTCTGCTCTTCTCCCTGTACACCAACTGCTGCACCTCCAGCCACCAGTCTGTCAAGCTGATTAAGTTTGCTGACGACACCACCCTCATTGGACTCATCTCAGACAGGGATGAGTCTGCCTACAGGATGGAGGTGGACCGTCTGGTGTCCTGGTGTGCTGACAACAACCTGGAGCTGAATGCCCAGAAGACAGTGGAGATGACCGTAGACCTTCGGAAAGTGCCAGCTCCATCACCCCCCCTCACCCTGACAGACACCCCCATCTCCACAGTGGACTCTTTCCGCTTCCTGGGTACCACCATCACCCAGGACCTCAAGTGGGAGCTCACCATCAGCTCCCTCATCAAAAAGGCCCAGCAGAGGATGTACTTCCTGCGGCAGCTGAGGAAACTCAAGGTGCCAGCCAGGATGATGGTCCAGTTCTACACGGCCATCATTGAGTCCATCCTCACCTCCTCCATCACAGTGTGGTACGCTGGGGCCACTGCCAGGGACAGGCACAGACTGCAGCGTGTGGTGCGCTCTGCTGAGAAGGTGATCGGCTGCAGCCTGCCATCTATCGAGGACCTGTACGTCTCCAGGACTCTGAGGCGTGCAGGTCGGATCACAGCTGACCCTTCTCACCCTGGACACGGACTCTTTGAGCCACTCCCCTCAGGCAGGAGGTTACGGTCCATTCGGACCAGAACCTCACGCCACAAGAACAGCTTCTTCCCCTCTGCTGTTGGACTGTTAAACTGTAATTAATGCACTGCTCTGCACTGTCTTCAGAAGGTCACTTTAGTATAGTCACTGCACAATGACGACTATTTGCACTGTTTACTCCATCTTGCAATACTTGCACACGAGTACCACCTCACCGATCCATGTGGTACCTGTTACATTATTACATTATTACACTGTTCCATTCGATCATATAAGGGTCTATGTTTACCATTTCATCTGCACAGTATTTTATGTTCTGTTCATTGTATGTCTGTTACGCCATGTCTGTCATGTAAATTTAGCCTTACTGTAGTTTATTTACTTATTTTTATCTTAGTTTTTATCTTATTGCATGTTAATTATTATATGTTCTTTGTATGCACCAATCACTAAGGCAAATTCCTAGTAATGTGAACCCCCTTCACTTACATGGCAATAAACATGATTCTGATTCTGATTCTGATGTTTAAATGAATCATGGACCAGAAGTCTTCTGTCTAAACGCTTCATCTTACTCTGGTTTCCCTCTGAACACAGGCTGTGTTGGAAGAATTCTGGAAGGAACCTGTGTCAGCAGCATGGCCCGCTGGACTTTGTGGAGACAGTCTGTCCATATGTCTTACTATGGACATATATGTGATGTCACTCCGATGATCTCATCCATGATATGTTACTGTGAAGTATGATTGTGCCTGTGCCTGCTCTAAGATGTGTGTGAGTATTCTGAGAAGCTGTCTGTTAGATAACAGAGGGTAAAAGACCGCAGGCTGGTTGGAGGCTCATGTTTCCAGAACCAGAACCTGAGCCTATAATGTTTGCAGCAGGTTAGTAGCTCTGCACTTGGTCCACAGACACCTGGCCGTGGTCGTCGTGGTGATAAGGCAGGTGATGGGGGTCTATGTAAGCTCCATCCTGGTCATGGTAGGCGTAGTTTGGCTCCCCCAGGTCATCGGTGGGGGCGTGGTCTCTGCCAGCCAGCAGATCGGTCCGTTTCAGAGCGCGGCCTTCTCCAAATGCACGGTACAGATACTCCGCCATGACGAACAGCGCCACCTGCAGAGAGGCGGAAACACTCAGTGTGATGGAGCTAGAGTAACATAAGTTACCGTCCAGACTCACTGTATGAGACAGCCTCTAGTGGACACTGGAGGAACTGCAGTTTGTGCTGCTTGGTCTCAGTACCTACCTCAGTACCTCATCTACTAACAGATACAGAGCTGCGCTGATCTTCCTTCTTCTTCACCCTTAATAAATATTTGTGTCATATAACCACAAACAGGCCGCCATGTTGATTCAAAACCATCCAATCAGAAGCAAACAGGAAGTGCTGACACGTCAAAGTGATCTGCTGGTGACTCAGTGAAGACACATACAAACCCTCAGACTGTGACAAAGGCGTGTTTGCGCCCTCTGCAGGCAGTGCAGTGTTACTACCTGCAGTAACAGCAGGGCGACGTCCATGGCGATGATGGTCAGGGAGTTCTCCTGCAGCCAATCACTGAACGTCTGACTGCAGCCCTGAAAGCCACAAACCCAGCAGCATCATGGGTAAAACATCACAGCACACCAGCGACACGAAACACAGGAGGTTTAGAGTGTGTGTGTGTCAGATTGTGTGTGTGTGTGTATGGGAGGAGAGCGCTCGTCTGGTTGGACTGAAGGACACCTGTTGACAGGAAACAGGAAGTACAGCTGTTCAGCCATATGCAGGTTGGGGGGTTGAATCTGGAATCACTGCTGTAAACACATCCTCAATATCATAACTTCACAGATTGGTCAGGATCCTCTGTTTATCAGAAAGAAGAGGTGGCAGAACGCAACTGACCAATCAGAATCCAGTATTCAGCTCCACTGACCCTGAAGTGGTCTCGGCTCATGTTAAATGACCTCATGCTTATGAATAAAGTGACTGTAAATCAGACTGAACTCTGGGATTATTTCTCTGTAACAGAGCAGCCACAGCAGCTGGCCTGAGAGTCAGTCACAGTGTGTGTGTGTGTCAGTGTGTGTGTGTGTGTCAGTGTGTGTGTGTGTGTCAGTGTGTGTCATGTGTGTCAGTGTGTGTCAGTGTGTGTGTCAGTGTGTGTCAGTGTGTGTGTGTGTGTCAGTGTGTGTGTGTGTGTTAGTGTGTGTCAGTGTGTGTCAGTGTGTGTCAGTGTGTGTCATTGTGTGTCAGTGTGTGTGTTAGTGTATGTGTCAGTGTGTGTGTCAGTGTGTGTCAGTGTGTGTCAGTGTGTGTGTGTGTGTGTGTGAGAGAGTGTGTGAGAGAGTGTGTGTGTGTGTGTGTGTGAGAGTGTGTTCTGGTAATCATCACCCTGTGGGGACTGCAGACTGTTTACACAGTCACGCAAAGGGGACCGGTTACAGAGTGGGGACCAAAAATGCGGTCCCCATAAGGATAACTGCTTTAAATCAATAAACAAGTTGTTCTAAAGGTGCCTGTGTGGTTTTTAGCTTTGGCCCAAAATGCATGTTTTTTGGTTAGTGTGTGTGTGTGTGGGCTTCAACCCTACGCCCCCTAACACTTTTTTGGTGCTACTACATTCCCTGCTTCTCACACACACTTCTTCCAAATATGGTTGGGTGCCGCCCACTTCCTGGTCCTCATTAGGAATGATTAGGAAAGCAAGGTGTTGTTTTCAGTGTTAAAGACCGAAAGCCGCATGGTGGATGATAAACCAGGTTATTTACTGCAATATTCCTCAAAGGAGCTGTCTCCTCTGTCCAGAGGTGAAAGTGAGAGATACAAGGTAAGCACATGTGCATAACAATTAATTATAAACATTAGATTGATGAAATAACTTTAGCTAGTAAGATTGCTAACTTCCCTGGTAGCTCTAAGTTGCTACAAGGCTTATTTCATGCTAACGTAAAGACTTGGATGATAACTCTGGGAGGTAATGTGGTTACATTTATTCAGTTAACATTGTAACGTATCTCTGTAATAGCTGTACTTTTCTCGGCTGAGGTCTTCATTTTGCATGGAATTAAAAACAACTACTGGGCATAAATTAAAGCAGCTTCATGCAATATCAAGAAATGTATTCATGAAATGTAAGTTATAGTAGAAATCATTTTAATTAATTGTGTGAGGCTACAGAGGGAAGATTTGAATGATTTTGTGAGAAATTTAATAGTTGATATATTGAGTGAGAGCTTTACTATATGACCATTGTACAAGAAGTACACAGAGGGTCTGTTCCTCAGGGTGTGTATCCATTTCAGTTTCAAATAGATAAATAAATGTACTGGTAATGTAAATAAAAGTCACACTAATTTGTAAAATCCTTTATGCAGTAGGAAATGCCACGGCGTGTAAGCCCTCTTAATGATGCCTACCATCATGTTGCTACAAAGACTGACAAAACAGCCAAACTGGAAGTCAGGTATATTGACACAGTGAAAGGTAAGGTGCAGTCTTTCGTGATTGATCAGTTAAAAAGCTACATAACTTATCTGCTGTACATCTAATACTAAACAAAGTACATTAACTAAACACTGATTTGCAGTGCAGTTTCTGTGTCATTCTCATCCGTTTTATGTAAGTGGTATGTTCTTTTAGTACATATGAGCATAGACGATTTTAAAATAGAATAACTGTGAGGTTTTATTTTGTCTTTTACAGGGCGTGGTGTGTTTGCTAAGGGTCCAATTAGCAAAGGAGATTTTGTTGTTGAATATAGAGGAGATATGATAAGTGATGATGAGTCTCAGAGAAGAAGAAGACTTTACCACAGATCATGTCAAGGATTTATGTTTGATTTCAACTGGAGGGAAAAGATATGGTGGTAAGACAACTAAGATATGCTCCTTGTACACAATGCTGCAACATGTAAAAAATACTGAAAAAAATAAATTCCTGTTCTCGTTTTCATCTTTTCAAGCATTGATGCCTCTAGAGAAGATGGATCCTTCGGGCGCCTTGTTAATGATGATTACAAACATCCGAACTGCAAGATGAAAAAAATCAAGGTGAATGAAAAACCACACCTCTGCCTGTTTGCCTTGAATGACATTAAAGAAGGAGAAGAGATCACTTATGACTATGGAGGCGAAGACTACCCATGGAGAACACAGGTATGTTAGTATAAACTGTATAAAATGGCTCATAATGTTGCAGAAAGATAAAATATATGTCTGCTTTTCTTCAAGTAAAAGTTCAAGTAAAATGAATGGGGAGATAAGGACAAATAAAACCATGCTGACAGAAAACTTAAAAACAAAAGCGTTAAACACAAACTGAGTATTCTTAGAGGAACAAGAGGCATGGCAGTATGAAATCACACACAACTTAATGTGTCAGATATGATACTGCAAACATTTACCAGCTGCCAATTACTGCCAAATATAATGCCAAAATGAAACCCCCTTGGGATTAAGTATTTATGATTCTGACTCTGATTAAAACATGAAATGAAATGCTGAATTCTCTGCATTTTATGAAATGGAGAGAAATGGACATAAAACGACAAAAATGTAAACAGACTGCCAGCATTGCTCCGATTATGGATGACTATAATCATCCACTGTCACTACCAGAGACTGACATTGATAATGGGACCTGTCCCAGCAGCACTGATCAACAGGTACAGTCATGTGTGTTCCTTACGTCTAATCCTTCAGTGTATTTGTGGTCAAAGGTTAAATTTTTTTAAATCATTTTAAAGAAGTTAATGTGGTAGTGGAAGACTGTTTTTGTGGAAATCTAGTGATAATCATTACATCTAAACAATTTTCTATAATGAATACAGATGGTCAGTGGTAGAAGAATGTTCAGGGTTGATCTGAACATTTACAAATGTTTGTTTCTTTGTTAATTCTTACTCTAAAATGGACACTTACGGGGTCCCCACAAGACACACACATGTACTCACACTCTTTTAGTAGACCTTTTGATTTGGGGCAGAAACTGGACAAACTGGTCCCCATAAGGAACTTTATCACTGTGTGTCAAATGTCCCCACAAAGGACACATTCTTCACAGTGTGTAAGCACAGAGACTGGTTGTTAGAACCAGATTTTATAATGTAAATTTCATGTTTTCTATATGAATTCTGGTCCAGATCAGTATACGTCAGTTTAGTGATGCAGTTTAAGTAATATTTTTCCTTATTGCATATTTCAGTACATTAGTGCTTAATTTCAGCATTTTGTTATCTTGTTTCATGTTATAAAATATTGTAAATATGTCTTTACAGACTGCCTTCATTGAACTTGTTCCCGTGGCAACGGATGACACCCCTCTTCCCTCACTACAAGAGACTGACATTGATAATGGGACCTGTCCCAGCAGCACTGATCAACAGGTACAGTCATGTGTGTTTCTTACATCTAATCCTGCAGTGTATTTGTGGTCATGGGTTACATTTGTATCATTTTAAAGAAGTTAATGTAGTAGTGGAAGACTGTTTTTGTGGAAATCTAGTGATAATCATTACATCTAAACAATTTTCTATAATGAATACAGATGGTCAGTGGTAGAAGAATGTTCAGGGTTGATCTGAACATTTACAAATGTTTGTTTGTGTCTTAATTCTTACTGTAAAAAGGACACTTACGGTGTCCCCACAAGACACACACATGTACTCACACTCTTTTAGTAGACCTTTTGATTTGGGGCAGAAACTGGACAAACTGGTCCCCATAAGGAACTTTATCACTGTGTGTCAAATGTCCCCACAAAGGACACATTTTCACAGTGTGTAAGCACAGAGACTGGTTGTTAGAACCAGATTTTATAATGTAAATTTCATGTTTTCTATATGAATTCTGGTCCAGATCAGTATACGTCAGTTTAGTGATGCAGTTTAAGTAAATATTTTTCCTTATTTGAATATTTCAGTACATTAGTGCTTAATTTCAGCATTTTGTTATCTTGTTTCATGTTATAAAATATTTTAACTATAAAATATGTCTTTACAGACTGCCTTCATTGAACTTGTTCCCGTGGCAACAGATGACACCCCTCTTCCCTCACTACAAGAGACTGACATTGATAATGGGACCTGTCCCAGCAGCACTGATCAACAGGTACAGTCATGTGTGTTCTTTACGTCTAATCCTGCAGTGTATTTGTGGTCAAAGGTTACATTTGTATCATTTTAAAGAAGTTAATGTAGTAGTGGAAGACTGTTTTTGTGGAAATCTAGTGATAATCATTACATCTAAACAATTTTCTATAATGAATACAGATGGTCAGTGGTAGAAGAATGTTCCGGGTTAATTTGAACATTTACAAATGTTTGTTTGTGTCTTAATTCTTACTCTAAAATGGACACTTACGGGGTCCCCACAAGACACATTCATACACACATGTACTCACACTCTTTTAGTAGACCTTTTGATTTGGGGCAGAAACTGGACAAACTGGTCCCCATAAGGAACTGTATCACTGTGTGTCAAATGTCCCCACAAAGGACACATTCTTCACAGTGTGTAAGCACAGAGACTGGTTGTTAGAAGCAGATTTTATAATGTAAATTTCATGTTTTCTATATGAATTCTGGTCCAGATCAGTATACGTCAGTTTAGTGATGCAGTTTAAGTAAATATTTTTCCTTATTTGCATATTTCAGTACATTAGTGCTTAATTTCAGCATTTTGTTATCTTGTTTCATGTTATAAAATATTGTAAATATGTCTTTACAGACTGCCTTCATTGAACTTGTTCCCGTGGCAACGGATGACACCCCTCTTCCCTCACTACAAGAGACTGACATTGATAATGGGACCTGTCCCAGCAGCACTGATCAACAGGTACAGTCATGTGTGTTTCTTACATCTAATCCTGCAGTGTATTTGTGGTCATGGGTTACATTTGTATCATTTTAAAGAAGTTAATGTAGTAGTGGAAGACTGTTTTTGTGGAAATCTAGTGATAATCATTACATCTAAACAATTTTCTATAATGAATACAGATGGTCAGTGGTAGAAGAATGTTCAGGGTTGATCTGAACATTTACAAATGTTTGTTTGTGTCTTAATTCTTACTGTAAAAAGGACACTTACGGTGTCCCCACAAGACACACACATGTACTCACACTCTTTTAGTAGACCTTTTGATTTGGGGCAGAAACTGGACAAACTGGTCCCCATAAGGAACTTTATCACTGTGTGTCAAATGTCCCCACAAAGGACACATTCTTCACAGTGTGTAAGCACAGAGACTGGTTGTTAGAACCCGATTTTATAATGTAAATTTCATGTTTTCTATATGAATTCTGGTCCAGATCGGTATACGTCAGTTTAGTGATGCAGTTTAAGTAAATATTTTTCCTTATTTGCATATTTCAGTACATTAGTGCTTAATTTCAGCATTTTGTTATCTTGTTTCATGTTGTAAAATATTTTAACTATAAAATATGTCTTTACAGACTGCCTTCATTGAACTTGTTCCCATGGCAACAGATGACACCCCTCTTCCCTCACTACAAGAGACTGACATTGATAATGGGACCTGTCCCAGCAGCACTGATCAACAGGTACAGTCATGTGTGTTCTTTACATCTAATCCTGCAGTGTATTTGTGGTCATGGGTTACATTTGTATCATTTTGAAGACGTTAATGTGGTAATGGAAGACTGTTTTTGTGGAAATCTAGTGATAATCATTACATCTAAACAATTTTCTATAATGAATACAGATGGTCAGTGGTAGAAGAATGTTCCGGGTTAATCTGAACATTTACAAATGTTTGTTTGTGTCTTAATTCTTACTCTAAAATGGACACTTACGGGGTCCCCACAAGACACACACATGTACTCACACTCTTTTAGTAGACCTTTTGATTTGGGGCAGAAACTGGACAAACTGGTCCCCATAAGGAACTGTATCACTGTGTGTCAAATGTCCCCACAAAGGACACATTCTTGATAGTGTGTAAGCACAGAGACTGGTTAGAAAAAAGTACTCTTATTACTTAATCTATTAATTGTTTTCTCATATTGGTAATATGTATCTCATCTAAACAATAGTTTAAAAAATGTTTTATCCGCATATCACATATGTGCTTATTAATTTGAGTATTTTGTCATTTAATTTTGATTTTTGTTTTACTGTACTTGAGATAAAATGTCATTTATACTTTCTTTTTCTGACAAAGTTTTGTAATGAAGATGAGATTGAGGTACCAAGACTGAGACGCACCAAAAGTGTCATAGTAAGTTCTTAATTTTGTACTATCAATCATTTCTGTTTCTCCTAATTCATTTATTTAAAATCATCAAGTGACTTGTGAAGTCTAATCTGAGAAAGAATAAACGATCACCTTTTTTAAAATTTCTACGTTTTACAAACAATATATATAACAATTATATATCTTAATTTACTTCAATCATTTGTGATCATAGTACAGCTCTACGTATTCATAATATTTTTTCTTTTCAGATGAAAGACATAGATCTTGAAGATTCCCCAGAACTATATGATACAACATCAGGAAGTGCTGATGATTACATTCCAGATACCACATGTGAAAGTGATAGTGACACTGACACTGGCCTTAAAGCAAACACAAGGACAACACGCCGGTCTCTTGATGAAAAACTGGAGGATTCCAGGTCAGGAAGTTCCCCTGTCTGTGACACCACAACACCATACCAAATCACTGCTGACAGAGTTTCTCTGCCATCTGATGACACTGAAGCAGAAGAGGAGCCTTCTTCAAGTCAGGCTGTAAATGACTGCATAGTTGTTAGCACATGCCAAAAAAGAGGGGGAAAAAGAGTGTATGACAAGAGGCACTACTGCTTGTATTGCAGTAAGCCCAATGCCAAGATGGCAAGGCATCTAGAACGTGCACATCAAAATAAACCCGATGTAGCCAAAGCGATAAGCTTTCCAAAGGGTTCCAAAGAGAGAAGAAAACAATTAGATCACATTCGCAAGAAAGGAAACTTTGCACATAATGCTGCTGTTATTGAATCAGGAAAAGGGGAACTAGTTCCCTCTAAACGACCATCTAAAGAAGCACAGGGAAATGACTTCATGCACTGTGCATACTGTCAAGGATTGTTCAAAAGAAAAGTCCTTTGGCGACATATGCGTCATTGTACACTTAGACCAGGATCTGTTGCAACCAAACCTGGAAAGAACCGTGTTCAGTCCATGTGTACATTCACAGGACCTGTTCCAGGCCATATCAGTACACATCTGTGGAAGGTGATCAGTGCCATGAATCCTGACCCAATCACAGACATAATAAAAAGTGACCGGGTCATTATTGATGTTGGACAGCACTTGTTAAACAAAGGCGGCACATCAGCCAAGAATCAACAGAATGTACGAGAGAAGATGCGAGAGATGGGTAGGCTGATTAACAACGCCAGAAGAGTCACCACCTTAAAAAAAATGGAAGATCTCATAAATCCAAAAAAGTATATGGAGACTGTTGCAGCTGTTAGGGCTACATGTGGGTATGACAGTGAGACAAACAAGTTCATGATTCCATCACTAGCAAACAAACTTGGGAACACGCTGGTTAAAGTAAGCAAACTTTTAAAAGCTCAGGGTTTAATCTCAGACAACAAAGACCTTGTGAAGATGGCCAGTGACTTTCAAGAGGTCCATCAGGAAAAGTGGAATGAGATGATTTCAGCTACAGCACTGAGAAACATCAGAGAAGCAAAGTGGAATGTTCCCACACTCATGCCTTTCACTGAGGATGTCCAGAAACTGCATGCGTATCTCAGTCAAGTGCAGGAAGAGTGGTACAAGTCACTCTCTGAAAACCCCTCCACAAAAGCCTGGATGGAGCTGTCAAAGGTGTGTTTGTCCCAGATTATTCTCTTTAACCGGCGCAGAGAAGGAGAGGTGGCGAGCATGCCATTATCTGCATTTTCATCAAGAGACACATCTGATCCACATGAAGATGTGGACTGGGCACTCTCTGAAGTGGAAAAGAAACTCTGCAGACACTTTTCAAGGATCATCATCAGAGGAAAACGAGGTCGCCCAGTTCCAATCCTCCTGACTCCAAAAATGCTTCAAGCATTAGAACTCCTTGTTGAGCAAAGAGAAGCTTCTGGTGTTTTAAAAGACAATGGCTACATGTTCGCAAGACCAGAAGCTATGACACATTTCCGAGGTTCAGACTGCCTCCGTGGCTTTGCACAGATGTGTGGTGCAAAGTGTCCCAAGTCACTGACATCCACCAGACTGCGAAAGCACGCTGCAACCCTTTCAACAGTGCTGAACATGACAGACACAGAGATGGACCAGTTGGCCAACTTTCTTGGACATGACATAAGAATCCATCGTGAATTTTATCGACTCCCTGAGAAGACATTGCAGCTTGCCAAGATCAGCAAACTTCTAATGGCACTCGAGCAGGGAAGACTCGCTGAGTTTCATGGAATGAACTTGGATGAGATTGGGATAGATCCAGATGGTGTGTTATTTTACTATTTTATGTACCTTTATGTAGTTTACATCTGTTCCTTCAAGTTTACTTTGGTAAGCTGTACTTCATACATTTTTTTTGTTACTTCAACAGAAAAAGTTGTTGACTGTGACGAGGAAGACCGGAACATTCAGGAGGAAAACTGTTCATCTACTGTTGATGGTCTGTACTGCAGTAAGGGTTGTCAAACATACCTCTCTGTTGTTATAAGCGTTCTTTCATTGCAGTCCTGGTGTATAAAAGGATTTCAGCAGTCTTGGTTAGTAAGCTCACTAATAGTTGTTTCATTGACTGTAATTGGTAGGTAGAAGATCAATCATCATGAAAAAAATCATTTATCCACTGTATCTCTTACTTATTTATTTTGTTTGGTTATTTTCCACAGAACTGGACACAGAGGACACACCACTTCATACTGAAGGTAATGAAATTACACCACCACCTCCTAAGAGATGCAGACCACTACCATCAGGTGATGCAACACCCTCAGGAGACAGTATTCTCATGTCTTTTTCCAAGGGTGAGCCCATCACAGTCTTCTCTTTCATTTACTTCCTCAACAGTTTCAAAACCTTATTTAAAATGCAACTCTTTAACCTGCCATATTCAGTCAGCAAAATCAAAATTCAGGTGACTTGATTGTTTTGATAAAATGTATTAAACTACAAAGACACAAACTTTGACATTATTACAGACATAAAATGAAAGAAACAACTGAGGCAACAAATTCTTCTTTTGTTGTGCATAAATCTTAAAATCTCAATGCTCAGAAACCTAGTCCATAGTTATTGATGGAATTAAATGCTTCGATATAGTTTTTTTTTGTTTTTTTAATCAAATCTTTATTATTTCATTAATGTCTAAAAAAATACCCACTGCAATAGCTGGATTTAACAATTTTCTTTTTCATTTGCTTTGCAGAATCCACAAATCAGTATTCTTAATTTGTAATTTCATTCACATGTAAAGTGAAGATAATTTTGCATATACTGTACTTTTGGCATTTATATTCATTTCTGAATTCCAGCTTACACTGTTACACTTACACTCAATTACAAATGTTGCAGGTAAAACTGTCCCAAAGAAGAAATCCCCCTGGCAGCAAACTGAGGTGCAAGCAGTGGAGAGGCACATGAAACAGTTCATCACATCTTGTATTGTACCAGCAAAGAGTGAT
>NC_041036.1:17500-30000 GCF_900634625.1 Parambassis ranga
CTTCTCTCAAGGTGTCCTCTCACTGCACACAGAGACACAGAGACACACAGAGACAGAGACACACACAGAGACACAGAGACACAGACACACACAGAGACACACAGAGACACAGACACACACACAGACACAGAGACACACACAGAGACAGAGACACACACAGAGACACAGAGACACACCCAGACACACACAGAGACACACAGAGACACAGACACACACAGAGACACACAGAGACACAGACACACACAGAGACACACACAGGGACACACACAGAGACACAGACACACACAGAGACACACACAGACACACACACAGACACACACACACAGACTTTTCTGTTCTTCTTTCGCTCTGAATCCAAACACTGAACACTGTTAGCATTATAAATGTTAGCATTATAAATGTTAGCATTATAAATGTTAGCTTTAACACTGTTAGCATTATAAATGTTAGCATTATAACTGTTAGCATTATAAATGTTAGCGTTATAAATGTTAGCATTATAAATGTTAGCATTATAACTGTTAGCATTATAAATGTTAGCATTATAAATGTTAGCATTATAACTGTTAGCATTATAAATGTTAGCATTATAAATGTTAGCGTTATAAATGTTAGCATTATAAATGTTAGCATTATAACTGTTAGCATTATAAATGTTAGCATTATAAATGTTAGCATTATAACTGTTAGCATTATAAATGTTAGCATTATAACTGTTAGCATTATAACTGTTAGCATTATAAATGTTAGCATTATAAATGTTAGCATTATAAGTGTTAGCATTATAAATGTTAGCATTATAACTGTTAGCATTATAACTGTTAGCATTATAAATGTTAGCATTATAAATGTTAGCATTATAAGTGTTAGCATTATAACTGTTAGCATTATAACTGTTAGCATTATAAATGTTAGCATTATAAATGTTAGCATGTTGATAGATGATGATGATGATGATGATGAGGAGGAGGGGGAGGTGGACAGCTGTCCCCTCCGTCCTGTCCTGTTTCCTGGTTCTTGGACCTCAGCCTGTCTGTCTCGTCCTCTTCTCTGAAGGCGGTCTCATCTGTCGAGCTCTCCTCGCCACCACTCCGGACCACAACGTGCACACCTTCATCTCTCTGTCGTCACCGCAGGCCGGGCAGTATGGAGGTCAGAGGTCATGTGACGTTCAGGGCTTGTCCCGCAGTGAAGGTGAACTCACCCGGCTGTGTCCCTCCACAGACACGGACTACCTGAACCGGGTGTTTCCTGAGTGTGTGAAGAAGACGGTGTATTACTTCTGCTACAGGCGGCTCGGACAGAGAGTGTCCATCTGCGACTACTGGAACGGTGAGAACAGGAAGTGGCGTCTCTGTGACGGTGTGTGAGCGTGACACGTGATGTCTGTGTGACAGACCCCCACCACAGATCCAGCTACCTGCAGAACAACGTCTTCCTGCCGCTGCTGAACGGGGACAGGCCTCATGAGGACATGACAGGTAGAGGACGGACGTCTGTCTGTGTGAGCGTGCTCTGTCAAACAAACACACTGTTCATTCCACAGCGTGGAGGGAAAACTTCCTGCGCATCCAGAGGCTGGTGCTGATTGGAGGACCGGACGACGGCGTCATCACCCCGTGGCAGTCCAGGTGGGTACACAGGGACACATCAGAACCCTGAGCCCTGAGCTCAGAGCCGACAGGCAGGTTTAGGGCTGTTTTCACAGCAGGTGGTGGAGGCGGTGGAGGCGGGGTGGGGACAGGAAGTGGGCCCTCAGACTGAAAGGTTTCGGGACTCTTCACCTGCTGTGTTTCCTCTTTCAGCCACTTTGGATTCTATGACAGCAGCGAGCTCGTGGTGGAAATGAGGAAGCAGGAGGTAGGCGCCGCGAGCAGGAAGCCTCCGGCTGCCTTCAGCCTTTCAGAATAAAAGCCTCCCTGTCCTCTGACAGTTTTACAGGAACGACACGTTCGGGCTGAGGACGCTGGACGCGCGCGGCGCCGTGTCCGTGTGCATCTGGCCCGAAGTGAAGCACGTGCAGTGGCACTCCAATCACAGCGTGTTCAGCAGCTGCATGGAGAAGTGGCTCACCTGAGGACGCACAACTGACACACACCCATCTGAGCCGCACAGTTAGCAGCTGTTAGCCAACAAGCTAACACTGTGAGAAGCTGTGTGAAGCATTTCAAATGTTAGCATGACTGTTGGAGCCGCGTGGCCGAGCGCTTGATGCTGATTGGCTGATTGCAGCCCTCCTGCTGTGTGCATGTTGTGTCTCAGCCAATAAAAGACGTTTGCTTCCATCTGCAGAACATTTCAAACTTATCTTACACGTTTAATCTGATCTCTGGGATCTGGTGATTTTTGTGTTTAGTGACATCACTGCCCTCTGGTGGCCATTTGTGTGACCTTCATCATCTGTGTGTTTTTCACTGTTTGTATCTTTAAACCTTGGAGCTGCGTGTTTTCTGTCCTTGTTGTGTCCTTGTTGTGGTCTCGTCTGTCCATGTCCTCCTCTGTTGTGTGTCTGTACATTTTGCCCTGATGACCTTCACACATGATAACATTATCACAGCAGTTTGTTCACTGATCACTGATCAATAAAGTTCCACTTTAATAATAATAATAATAATTGAAACCTTTATTAGTCCCACAATGGGGAAATTGCTCAAGGCAGCCCAGCAAAGAGCGCCATACACCAGTGAGTACACTGGAGGCTATGCAGGTAAAGTGTCTTGCCCAAGGACACACACCAGTGACTAGGGAGGAGTTGGGATCGAACCACCAACCTTCCGGTTACGGGACAACCCTGCTATACCGCTGCGCAATCTGCACGCTGTGTGTGTGTGTGTGTGTGTGTGTGAGTGTGAGAAACACGGATGTGGTTTTATACACCCACAGGAACACGCAGGCGCAGCCGCTCATAATTGGCGCAGAGCTGGCGCTCGTGCGCTCCGCACACATGCTGAGTGATCGATAATCAGTGATCGAGCGTTGAGGCCTGTGGCGCGCGCACACCTGTGCAGGTGGAGGCAGAGATGGAGGCTCCGCTGCTGCTGCTGCTGCTTGCGGCAGTGCGCGTGGACGCGTACAGACCCGTCATCATCGTGCACGGAATCTTTGACGGTCCGAAGCAGTTCAGGACGCTGTCTGCGTTCATCACAGAGGTACCGACACACGCGCCGCAGAACTGTTCACACTGAACTGTGTGTGTGTGTGTGTGTGTGTCTGTGTGTGTTTGTGTGTCTGTGTGTCTCTGTCTGTGTGTCTGTGTGTGTGTGTGTGTTTGTGTGTGTGTGTGTTTGTCTGTGTGTGTCTGTGTGTGTGTGTGTGTGTCTGTGTGTCTCTGTCTGTGTGTCTGTGTGTGTGTGTGTGTTTAGACGCCTCTTCGTCTCTTCCTTGTCTCCATTAGAACATCAGAATGTGACGGTGTGACGTCAGACCAACCCGTGGTTTATTAGCATAAAGCTACTGAAACACGTGACACATGCAGTCGAAGCTAAACAAACATTAAAACACACAGACAGAACTGTCTCTTCTTGGTGTGGACCACAGCAGGACGGCTTGTGTGGGTCCGTTGTGAGTCAGGATGATGCTCGTTGTGTTGGTCTTGTGTTGCTCAGGCCCATCCAGGCACCGAGGTGACCGTCATCGACCTGTACGACAACCTGAGCAGTCTGAAGCCTCTGTGGACGCAGGTCCAGCACTTCAGGAGGGCCGCCAGCACCGTCATGGAGGCAGCTCCGGACGGTGTCCACCTGCTCTGCTTCTCTCAAGGTGTCCTCTCACTGCACACAGAGACACAGAGACACACAGAGACAGAGACACACACAGAGACACAGAGACACAGACACACACAGAGACACACAGAGACACAGACACACACACAGACACAGAGACACACACAGAGACAGAGACACACACAGAGACACAGAGACACACCCAGACACACACAGAGACACACAGAGACACAGACACACACAGAGACACAGACACACACAGAGACACACAGAGACACAGACACACCCAGACACACACAGAGACACACAGAGACACAGACACACACAGAGACACACACAGGGCCACACACAGAGACACAGACACACACAGAGAGACACACAGACACACAGAGAGAGACACACAGACACACACAGAGACACACAGAGACACACACAGACACACACAGAGACACACAGACACACAGAGACAAACACAGACACACACACAGAGAGACACACAGACACACAGAGAGAGACACACACAGAGACACACAGAGAGACACACACAGAGACACACAGAGAGAGACACACAGACACACACAGAGACACACAGACACACACAGAGACACACACAGGGACACACACAGAGAGACAGACACACACAGAGACACACACAGGGACACACACAGACACACACACACAGACTTTTCTGTTCTTCTTTCGCTCTGAATCCAAACACTGAACACTGTTAGCATTATAACTGTTAGCATTATAACTGTTAGCATTATAACTGTTAGCATTATAAATGTTAGCATTATAACTGTTAGCATTATAAATGTTAGCATTATAAATGTTAGCATTATAAATGTTAGCGTTATAAATGTTAGCATTATAAATGTTAGCATTATAAATGTTAGCATTATAACTGTTAGCATTATAAATGTTAGCATTATAAATGTTAGCATTATAAGTGTTAGCATTATAAATGTTAGCATTATAAATGTTAGCATTATAAATGTTAGCATTATAACTGTTAGCATTATAAATGTTAGCATTATAAATGTTAGCATTATAACTGTTAGCATTATAAATGTTAGCATTATAAATGTTAGCATGTTGATAGATGATGATGATGATGATGATGAGGAGGAGGGGGAGGTGGACAGCTGTCCCCTCCGTCCTGTCCTGTTTCCTGGTTCTTGGACCTCAGCCTGTCTGTCTCGTCCTCTTCTCTGAAGGCGGTCTCATCTGTCGAGCTCTCCTCGCCACCACTCCGGACCACAACGTGCACACCTTCATCTCTCTGTCGTCACCGCAGGCCGGGCAGTATGGAGGTCAGAGGTCATGTGACGTTCAGGGCTTGTCCCGCAGTGAAGGTGAACTCACCCGGCTGTGTCCCTCCACAGACACGGACTACCTGAACCGGGTGTTTCCTGAGTGTGTGAAGAAGACGGTGTATTACTTCTGCTACAGGCGGCTCGGACAGAGAGTGTCCATCTGCGACTACTGGAACGGTGAGAACAGGAAGTGGCGTCTCTGTGCCGGTGTGTGAGCGTGACACGTGATGTCTGTGTGACAGACCCCCACCACAGATCCAGCTACCTGCAGAACAACGTCTTCCTGCCGCTGCTGAACGGGGACAGGCCTCATGAGGACATGACAGGTAGAGGACGGACGTCTGTCTGTGTGAGCGTGCTCTGTCAAACAAACACACTGTTCATTCCACAGCGTGGAGGGAAAACTTCCTGCGCATCCAGAGGCTGGTGCTGATTGGAGGACCGGACGACGGCGTCATCACCCCGTGGCAGTCCAGGTGGGTACACAGGGACACATCAGAACCCTGAGCCCTGAGCTCAGAGCCGACAGGCAGGTTTAGGGCTGTTTTCACAGCAGGTGGTGGAGGCGGTGGAGGCGGGGTGGGGACAGGAAGTGGGCCCTCAGACTGAAAGGTTTCGGGACTCTTCACCTGCTGTGTTTCCTCTTTCAGCCACTTTGGATTCTATGACAGCAGCGAGCTCGTGGTGGAAATGAGGAAGCAGGAGGTAGGCGCCGCGAGCAGGAAGCCTCCGGCTGCCTTCAGCCTTTCAGAATAAAAGCCTCCCTGTCCTCTGACAGTTTTACAGGAACGACACGTTCGGGCTGAGGATGCTGGACGCGCGCGGCGCCGTGTCCGTGTGCATCTGGCCCGAAGTGAAGCACGTGCAGTGGCACTCCAATCACAGCGTGTTCAGCAGCTGCATGGAGAAGTGGCTCACCTGAGGACGCACAACTGACACACACCCATCTGAGCCGCACAGTTAGCAGCTGTTAGCCAACAAGCTAACACTGTGAGAAGCTGTGTGAAGCATTTCAAATGTTAGCATGACTGTTGGAGCCGCGTGGCCGAGCGCTTGATGCTGATTGGCTGATTGCAGCCCTCCTGCTGTGTGCATGTTGTGTCTCAGCCAATAAAAGACGTTTGCTTCCATCTGCAGAACATTTCAAACTTATCTTACACGTTTAATCTGATCTCTGGGATCTGGTGATTTTTGTGTTTAGTGACATCACTGCCCTCTGGTGGCCATTTGTGTGACCTTCATCATCTGTGTGTTTTTCACTGTTTGTATCTTTAAACCTTGGAGCTGCGTGTTTTCTGTCCTTGTTGTGTCCTTGTTGTGGTCTCGTCTGTCCATGTCCTCCTCTGTTGTGTGTCTGTACATTTTGCCCTGATGACCTTCACACATGATTACATTATCACAGCAGTTTGTTCACTGATCACTGATCAATAAAGTTCCACTTTAATAATAATAATAATAATTGAAACCTTTATTAGTCCCACAATGGGGAAATTGCTCAAGGCAGCCCAGCAAAGAGCGCCATACACCAGTGAGTACACTGGAGGCTATGCAGGTAAAGTGTCTTGCCCAAGGACACACACCAGTGACTAGGGAGGAGTTGGGATCGAACCACCAACCTTCCGGTTACGGGACAACCCTGCTATACCGCTGCGCAATCTGCACGCTGTGTGTGTGTGTGTGTGTGTGTGTGAGTGTGAGAAACACGGATGTGGTTTTATACACCCACAGGAACACGCAGGCGCAGCCGCTCATAATTGGCGCAGAGCTGGCGCTCGTGCGCTCCGCACACATGCTGAGTGATCGATAATCAGTGATCGAGCGTTGAGGCCTGTGGCGCGCGCACACCTGTGCAGGTGGAGGCAGAGATGGAGGCTCCGCTGCTGCTGCTGCTGCTTGCGGCAGTGCGCGTGGACGCGTACAGACCCGTCATCATCGTGCACGGAATCTTTGACGGTCCGAAGCAGTTCAGGACGCTGTCTGCGTTCATCACAGAGGTACCGACACACGCGCCGCAGAACTGTTCACACTGAACTGTGTGTGTGTCTGTGTGTGTGTGTGTGTGTGTGTGTGTGTATCTTTGTGTCTGTATCTGTGTGTTTGTGTGTGTGTGTGTGTGTGTGTGTGTCTCTGTCTGTGTGTCTGTGTGTGTGTGTGTCTGTGTGTCTCTGTCTGTGTGTGTGTGTGTGTTTGTGTGTGTGTGTGTGTGTGTATGTGTCTCTGTCTGTGTGTCTGTGTGTGTGTGTGTCTGTGTGTCTCTGTCTGTGTGTCTGTGTGTGTGTGTGTGTTTAGACGCCTCTTCGTCTCTTCCTTGTCTCCATTAGAACATCAGAATGTGACGGTGTGACGTCAGACCAACCCGTGGTTTATTAGCATAAAGCTACTGAAACACGTGACACATGCAGTCGAAGCTAAACAAACATTAAAACACACAGACAGAACTGTCTCTTCTTGGTGTGGACCACAGCAGGACGGCTTGTGTGGGTCCGTTGTGAGTCAGGATGATGCTCGTTGTGTTGGTCTTGTGTTGCTCAGGCCCATCCAGGCACCGAGGTGACCGTCATCGACCTGTACGACAACCTGAGCAGTCTGAAGCCTCTGTGGACGCAGGTCCAGCACTTCAGGAGGGCCGCCAGCACCGTCATGGAGGCAGCTCCGGACGGTGTCCACCTGCTCTGCTTCTCTCAAGGTGTCCTCTCACTGCACACAGAGACACAGAGACACACAGAGACAGAGACACACACAGAGACACAGAGACACAGACACACACAGAGACACACAGAGACACAGACACACACACAGACACAGAGACACACACAGAGACAGAGACACACACAGAGACACAGAGACACACACAGAGACACAGACACACACACAGACGCAGAGACACACACAGAGACAGAGACACACACAGAGACACAGAGACACACACAGAGACACACAGAGACACAGACACACACAGAGACACAGACACACACAGAGACACACAGAGACACAGACACACCCAGACACACACAGAGACACACAGAGACACAGAGAGACACACAGACACACAGAGACAAACACAGACACACACAGAGACACAGAGACACAGACACACACAGAGACACAGAGACACACCCAGACACACACAGAGACACACAGAGACACACACAGAGACACACAGAGACACACACAGGGACACACACAGAGACACAGACACACACAGAGAGACACACAGACACACAGAGAGAGACACACAGACACACACAGAGACACACCCAGACACACACAGAGACACACAGAGACACACACAGAGACACACAGAGACACAGACACACACAGAGACACACACAGGGACACACACAGAGACACAGACACACACAGAGAGACACACAGACACACAGAGAGAGACACACACAGAGACACACAGAGAGACACACACAGAGACACACAGAGAGAGACACACAGACACACACAGAGACACACAGACACACACAGAGACACACACAGAGAGACAGACACACACAGAGACACACACAGGGACACACAGACACACACACACAGACTTTTCTGTTCTTCTTTCGCTCTGAATCCAAACACTGAACACTGTTAGCATTATAAATGTTAGCATTATAAATGTTAGCATTATAAATGTTAGCATTATAACTGTTAGCATTATAAATGTTAGCATTATAACTGTTAGCATTATAAATGTTAGCATTATAAATGTTAGCATTATAAATGTTAGCGTTATAAATGTTAGCATTATAAATGTTAGCATTATAACTGTTAGCATTATAAATGTTAGCATTATAAATGTTAGCATTATAACTGTTAGCATTATAAATGTTAGCATTATAAATGTTAGCATTATAACTGTTAGCATTATAAATGTTAGCATTATAAATGTTAGCATTATAACTGTTAGCATTATAACTGTTAGCATTATAAATGTTAGCATTATAAATGTTAGCATGTTGATAGATGATGATGATGATGAGGAGGAGGGGGAGGTGGACAGCTGTCCCCTCCGTCCTGTCCTGTTTCCTGGTTCTTGGACCTCAGCCTGTCTGTCTCGTCCTCTTCTCTGAAGGCGGTCTCATCTGTCGAGCTCTCCTCGCCACCACTCCGGACCACAACGTGCACACCTTCATCTCTCTGTCGTCACCGCAGGCCGGGCAGTATGGAGGTCAGAGGTCATGTGACGTTCAGGGCTTGTCCCGCAGTGAAGGTGAACTCACCCGGCTGTGTCCCTCCACAGACACGGACTACCTGAACCGGGTGTTTCCTGAGTGTGTGAAGAAGACGGTGTATTACTTCTGCTACAGGCGGCTCGGACAGAGAGTGTCCATCTGCGACTACTGGAACGGTGAGAACAGGAAGTGGCGTCTCTGTGCCGGTGTGTGAGCGTGACACGTGATGTCTGTGTGACAGACCCCCACCACAGATCCAGCTACCTGCAGAACAACGTCTTCCTGCCGCTGCTGAACGGGGACAGGCCTCATGAGGACATGACAGGTAGAGGACGGACGTCTGTCTGTGTGAGCGTGCTCTGTCAAACAAACACACTGTTCATTCCACAGCGTGGAGGGAAAACTTCCTGCGCATCCAGAGGCTGGTGCTGATTGGAGGACCGGACGACGGCGTCATCACCCCGTGGCAGTCCAGGTGGGTACACAGGGACACATCAGAACCCTGAGCCCTGAGCTCAGAGCCGACAGGCAGGTTTAGGGCTGTTTTCACAGCAGGTGGTGGAGGCGGTGGAGGCGGGGTGGGGACAGGAAGTGGGCCCTCAGACTGAAAGGTTTCGGGACTCTTCACCTGCTGTGTTTCCTCTTTCAGCCACTTTGGATTCTATGACAGCAGCGAGCTCGTGGTGGAAATGAGGAAGCAGGAGGTAGGCGCCGCGAGCAGGAAGCCTCCGGCTGCCTTCAGCCTTTCAGAATAAAAGCCTCCCTGTCCTCTGACAGTTTTACAGGAACGACACGTTCGGGCTGAGGACGCTGGACGCGCGCGGCGCCGTGTCCGTGTGCATCTGGCCCGAAGTGAAGCACGTGCAGTGGCACTCCAATCACAGCGTGTTCAGCAGCTGCATGGAGAAGTGGCTCACCTGAGGACGCACAACTGACACACACCCATCTGAGCCGCACAGTTAGCAGCTGTTAGCCAACAAGCTAACACTGTGAGAAGCTGTGTGAAGCATTTCAAATGTTAGCATGACTGTTGGAGCCGCGTGGCCGAGCGCTTGATGCTGATTGGCTGATTGCAGCCCTCCTGCTGTGTGCATGTTGTGTCTCAGCCAATAAAAGACGTTTGCTTCCATCTGCAGAACATTTCAAACTTATCTTACACGTTTAATCTGATCTCTGGGATCTGGTGATTTTTGTGTTTAGTGACATCACTGCCCTCTGGTGGCCATTTGTGTGACCTTCATCATCTGTGTGTTTTTCACTGTTTGTATCTTTAAACCTTGGAGCTGCGTGTTTTCTGTCCTTGTTGTGTCCTTGTTGTGGTCTCGTCTGTCCATGTCCTCCTCTGTTGTGTGTCTGTACATTTTGCCCTGATGACCTTCACACATGATTACATTATCACAGCAGTTTGTTCACTGATCACTGATCAATAAAGTTCCACTTTAAAATCTGCACGCTGTGTGTGTGTGTGTGTGTGAGTGTGTGTGTGTGTGAGAGTGTGTGTGTGTGTGTCTGTGTGTGTGAGTGTGAGTGTCTGTGTGTGTGTGTGTGTGTGTGTGAGAGAGTGTGTGTGTGTGTGTGAGTGTGAGTGTCTGTGTGTGTGTGTGTGTGTGTCTGTCTGTGTGTGTGTGTGTGTGTCTGTCTGTGTGTGTGTGTGTGTCTGTCTGTGTGTGTGTGTGTGTGTCTGTGTGTGTGTGTCTGTCTGTGTGTGTGTGTGTGTCTGTCTGTGTGTGTGTGTGTGTCTGTCTGTGTGTGTGTGTCTCCAACATTTGATCCAACACAGACGCACAGTGAAGACACGAAGGGTTAATGCATCAGCCTGCTGCTCTTCCGCTTTAACAGGTATGACTGATGACGTCATGAGGTGACACCCACCTCCGCTCGGTGCACGCGGCGCGGCTCCGCTCTCAGATTTGCCTCCGTGGAATCTTCATCGTCCGCGTGACTTCGACCTGTGCACGCGGCCATGAAGCTTTCTTCTTCTCCCACGGACCGACTGTAAAACCCGCGAAGCCGCGTGAAGCCCGGAGGACGGAAAAGTAAGTGGACACAGGGAAGTTAGTGACGCGTCCCGTGTGTGTGTGTGTGTGTGTGTGTGTGTGTGTGTGTGTGTGTGTGTGTTGTTCGCACTGCCCGCGTGTCCCGCTGCTGAGGGCGCCGAGGCAGCAGACACGTCACAGTAAAGGCTCCATACTCCAGCTTTAGATCACAGCAGCACACTGATGAAGGCGAAGAGCTCGGGTGGAGGCTCTGACCGCCGCCGTGTTGATAGACTCCACCCAGACTCCACTCAGGCACAGAGGTGGAGCAGCTGGAGGCAGGAAGCTGAGCCTGTCAGGGCGGCCATGTTTAAAGAGTCTTACTGTGATTAAGTCGAGGTCACGGTGGTCAGAGCGCAGACAGGCTGTGACCTGGGACCTGACAGGACATGTCCCACACACAGGTCCTCCAGTGTCCCCACAGACCTCCGTGTTAAACCAGCAGGATAAGTCTCTGAGGAGTTCCTGGGTCCAGCACTGAGTCCACCTGCGCCGCAGCTCAGGGCTAACGTGTTTTCTGAATCTTTTCTCGTCACAGAGCTGAGTGTCTGTCCACGATGTCCTCCAGAGGTCAGGGTGACCTGTGCAGAGTCTGTGGCGGCGGTCTCCAGGGAAACCAGCGACGATGGCTGTTCGGAGGTCAGAACAGGAAGTCTGGCAGCGAGTCCCTGCAGAGCAGCCCCTGGGGTGAGTATGGAGGAGACCACCACAGAGGACACCTGGAAGTCCCGCTGAAACCCTCTCTGTGTCTCACAGGCAGCACGCTGTCCCTGCGCTCCTCCTCGTCCCTGTCCCAGCTGTCCCAGAGCTCGCCGGCCAAAGGCCTGGATCTGCTCGCGGTGCTGACCCACATTCTGGGGCGGGCTGTGCCGCGGGGCAGCGGGCAGGGCGAGTTCCTGTGTGGGAAGTGCGTGTGCGTCCTGGAGCGCGTGTTCAAGTTCGACTCGGTGATAGCCCGAGTGAGGGTGCTGTCGTCTGAGCGGCTGCAGAAGCTGACGCAGGAGAGGGACAAGATCCGGCAGTGGGTTCGCCAAAACTACCGGCAGAGACACCAGCAGGACCTTCAGAGGCGGGGCAGCACCAGTGAGGAGGACGGCGAGGCGGAGAAGGAGGGCTACAGGGGCATGCTGAGGGAGAACATGGCGCTGTCAGAGTACGAGTGCTGGTCCGAGAAGTGGGACACCTGTCCATACTTCATCAGGACAGGTAAGAGGTGCAGGAAGGGCAAAGGCTGCGAGGGCTGCGATTCCCTGC